>NC_079190.1:426454759-426754759 GCF_029499605.1 Hyla sarda
GATAGTTTCACTTTCGCTTCAGACCCGGCGGTCAGCTTTGATCGCCGCATCTGAATGGTTAATACAGAGAATCACCGCGATCGGTGATGTACTGTATTAGCCGCAGGTCCTGGCCGTTAAGGAGTTAAAGGATGTAGCATCCGCCAAAAGTAGAGTAGTCGATTTTGACAGGCTGGACACCGGAGGATCCAGTGTTGGCGGGGAAGTCCATTTCGCAATGAGGTCCTGGGAAAAGGGGAACTGTGCCCGAACTTTCTTAGTCCCCTGAAAGCATTTGACTGGATGCTTCCATGCTGTTTCCAGTAAGGTGTCAAATTCAGCATAAGAACTGAATACCTTAGGTGAGCGACGGGAACAGTGAAAGGAAACTTCTGGAGCTGGGTCCGAAGTTCCGGGGTTCTCTAAGTGAAAGGTGTCCCTTATGGCTGACACCAAATTGTTTACCATGTCGGACACGCTGGCTCGGTCCTCTGTATCAGAGGCAGAACCTGACGCCTAATCTTCCAGTTCCCCAGGAGAGTGGGAGCGGGTGGAGGCAGCCTTAGACGAAGGCGAAACAGACCTGGTACGCAGGCCTGGAGACCTAGGACCGTGACCAGGAGAGGGGCCCTTAGAGCAGGGGCGCTTCCGGGGGCCAGGGAGGAGGAACGAGACCTCTGAGGAGAGCGCCCGTCCCTGGCTCCGGATTCTAAAGATGAGCCAGAGGAGAACACCCTAGGGCACTTGTGAGAGCACCCAAAATAAGGAGAAGTCGAATAAATAAATAAACAGCAAAAGGAAAATGGAGCAGTCTCACTTTGTGTCTGAGTCTCTCAGATGAAGACAAGAAGCTGGCTGTGGAGAGACAGACACACACACACACACACACAGAGTGTCCTCAGCGCCTCCAGTGACAAGAAGCCTCCGGTCGTCACATTGCAGGAGCCCTTCTGTCCGGCCAGAAGCTGACAGATCTTCCTGGTGCAGGGGGACAGCCATCCCTAAGGTCTGTGAACTACTCCTTCTGCGCCATTAACCTTTCAGTTTCTGTCCCTTCACTATTCAGGTGCTGTCCCCTCTCTCCAAGCAATCAATTAATTGTACCAATAATTGGCTAACTAAATCGGTTTTAGAAATAGTCTTAAGTTGCAGCCCTACATTAAGCAAAAAAAGATTAACAAAACATTTATTTACCTTGTGATTCAGTATGTCGTTCATTCTACGAGTTGCCTCTGATGTGTGGGATTCTGGGAAACATTTCTTCGGGATGACACCATATTTTTCTACGAGAGTGCAAATGAAAAGACAGATACTTAATAATAAATTAACTAAACTTGCTTGCAGCAGCCATAAGTAGTAGGGAAGCCGAAAATAGCCGACTGGGCATTTTACATATAGCGCATAACTCCCATAGACTTTAATGGGAGTTGTATAAAAACAGTAGCAATGTCAACTATGTCGTTTCTATAACTCCCAGAGTTAGGATAACAGCATAGCCCATGCACATCTGTCATCCATTCTTACGACCGGTGGAGTCCGATCCCCACCAACCTCCTAGGTGTCCCCTCTGCACAGAAAATGTGAACACATACTGCAAGTCACTTTTGTGATATGGTTATTGTTGAAGGACCCTTCTAACATGGAGGGGGTTGACCAAACTAGAAAATCCTTTTAGGGTGTATTCACAAGTACAGTATTCTGCTCATATTTGATGCACAGGATTTAAAGCTGCAGATCTGAAACTGTGGTCAGTCATTTAGTTTACTATAAAATCTGCAGCTTCAAATATACGCAGGATACTGTACGTGTGAATAGACGCTAAAAAGGGGTTATCAGGGAATAGAAATAAAACAGAGCAAATTTCTTTGATTAAAAAAACAAACAAAAAACTGGGCCTAGACAACTTGGCTTCAACTGAGCTGCAATATTGCACACAACAGAGGACAGGAGGTTTTTTTTTTGTTTTAAACAAATCATCTGTTTTTCATTTTCATTTTTTTTTTTTTGGGGGGGGGGGGTTATGCTGAGAAAGTGTGGCGATTGTTTGCTATTATCATATTTAATGTATTCTTCACTTACAGGAATATAGAGATTGTCCATTGTTAGTGATAAAATGACAGTGGTAGTGGGTGCTCCTTTCAATTCAGTATGGGTAAGTGTGGAGTGGGATCCAGAATCGGATCATTTACAACAATTTGATTGCCTAGCTAGAACAGATATTGTGTATGGGTTATTTGGTTGCTATCTCCACAATGGAGTTTACTGGTCTTTAGCACTTTATGTCCAAGGAGTTATTATATATTTTTATTAGGCAGTCATAAGACTATTCCCACCACCTTAACCTTATTTTGCTTTAATACCTTGGTTCCTATATCTTAATATTTTATAATCATGTGCAAACTCTGCCATTGTTAGTTCTCTGTTATACAGTGTATGTATGTGTTTGTCTATTTTTAAAATATTTTCAATAAATGTTCATTTTTAATGAGTATACCAGAGTGGGTTTATGTCCATGTAGATTCATACCAATCAGATTTACAAGCATGTCCCATTGGCCTCCATCATTGCTGGGATTTGAAAGCAGGAACTGCATAAGTCTTCCATCAATTGGCTCGTTCTGGTGCGCGGTCTCAACAAAAGCATTTAGGAAATAGTTGCAACGTTCTACCTGTGGAGGATACAGATCATGTGGTTAACAGTCTGTATAATGGACCACAGAGGAGAATAGAAGACTTTTAGAACATGCATTAAGATTGCACATCATAGGGGAGATTTAGCAAAACCTGTGCAGAGAAAAAAAGTTGACCCGTTGCCCATAGTAACCTATAAGATTGCTTATATTTATTTTTCAAAATAAGAGAAGTGATTTGATTGGTTGTTATGGGCAACTGGTCAACTTTTCCTCTGCACAAGTTTTGATAAATCTCCCCCTATATGTGTAATTTACAATATTAATTTGTACCAAAGCCTGCTGTGAGTATATGGTACATTTTATGCATTAACTTTGAGGTTGGCTGCAGTAAAGCAAATATCGAACATTCAGAACACAAATCTGACTTCTACAAGAGTGATGTGGATATGCTCTGTGGCTGTCCCAACTAACCGCTGTTAAAGGAAAACTGTCAGCTTGCTCCCCCTGCACTAACCAGCGGTACTGGCTGGTAGTGCGGGGGGCGCTGATCAGTTTGTGCCCGGATACACCCAGCCGTTCGGCCTAAATCCTCGTTTTTCCATATATGCTAATTAGATGCTAACTGGCACAGGCGGCATAACTGGCACTCTGAAGTCAGCAGCGCTGCCCAGCTCATCAATATTCCTCCACCTCTCCTTCTCAATTACAGAACGGTGAGAAGAGGCAGAGGCAGGGGAGGAATATTGATGAGCCGGGTGGCTCTGCGGCCGCTGAGGTCAGAGTGCCAGTTACGCCGCCTGTGCCAGTTAGCACCCAATTAGCATATACAGAAAAACAAAAATTTCGGTTGAACAGCCAGGCGGATCCAGGCACAGTAAGCCTCAAACTGCTCAGCGTCCCCCGCACTACCAGCTAGTACCGCTGGTTAGTACGGGGGGGGGGGAGCAAGCTGACCGTTTTCATTTTAATGGTGTGACCTGGTAACAAAGCACATGGACGATCGGCTCCATTAAAGTGAATGGAACTGAGCGGCAGTACTACATATGACCAGTGGAAAAGAGTGGTGCTGCCTTTGCAAAAGCAAAAATAAATAAATAAATAAAATAAAATACTCCTGTACAACTCATTTAAGGTTTAGAAGTAAGCTTTTTCTGCCCTTTCAATGTGTTACGAACTCACATGAAAACTGTGAGAAATCTTTCAGGGAGAAAGTTTTTCTGTTAATACAATGCTGGGAAGGATTTATGGGGAAGGGCACAGTCCAATAGTCCAGGTTGCTCTGTTTGCAACGATAGCCCTTACAAAGTCCAGCTTATATTACTGGAGGAGACGTTGTATATTAAGGATTTATGTTATGTAGCAAATCAGAGTAGCAAACATAGCAACTAAGGCAAGTATCAGTGGTATATTAGGGAAATCACAGATTATAAAAGTCACAAAAGGTTTTGTGAGTTTGAGTGATTAAACAGTATATTAAAAAAAATATAATAATAAATAAATAATATATTTCTTTATTAACCTCTTGGGGACCATGGGCGTATGGATACGCCCTTGCGTCCTGTACTTAAGGACCAAGGGCATACTTGTACGCATGTGGGAATTTCGGTCCCCGCCGCTAGCCAGTCGGGGACCGGACCGGGGTACCTGCTGAAATCATTCAGTAGGCACCCCGTGCAAACCCTCCCCATGTCGGCGATCGCCACAAATCACCGATCAATTCAGATCGGCGATTTGCGGCGATTCCGGGCTGATCGGGTCTCTGATGACCAGATAGCCCAGAAAATAGGGATGGTCCGAGCTGTCAGACAGCCTCGATCGTCCTAAAGGATAGGAGCGAGGTGGTAGGGGTGCCCCCTCCTCCTAACCCCTGCCATTGATCAGTTAGCCTAACTGACCAATGGCAGTTGGGGGCAGGGGGGTTACAGTTTAAATGTCGGGGCAGAGCGGGGGAAGATGGCGGCGGTACCTGCGGCATTGGCGGCGGGGACCTGCGGTAAGCAGGCGGTGGAGACAGCAGTAAAGATCGCCTCCACTGCTGCCTTCTAGGAATTGCCAGACTACAACTCCCAGCATCTGGAGGGCCACAGTTTGGAAAACCACTATACAGTGGTGCCCAAGCTTTAGTCCTCCAGATGTTGCAAAACTACATCTCCAAGCATGCCCAGACATGCTGGGAGTTGTAGTTCTGTAACATCTGGCTCTTTAGATGTTGCAGAACTACAAGTCCCAGCATGCCTGTGCAGTCTGAGCATGCTTGGAGTTGTAGTTTTGCAACATCTGGAGGGCTACAGTTTGGACGCCACTACACAGTGGTCTCCAAACTGTTCTCCTCCAGTTTCATAACTACAACTCACAACATGCCCTTCGGCTGTCTGGGCATGCAGGGAGTTATAGTTCTGCAACAACTGGAGGCACACTGGTTGGGAAACACTGTCTGTTTCCTAACTCAGTGTTTCCCAACCCCTGTACCTCCAGCTGGGAGTTGTAGTTTTGCTACAGCTGGAAGCACACAGGTTGGGGGAACACTGAGTTAGGTAACAAACTCTGTTTTGCAACCAGTGTGCGCCCCCCCCCCCCCCATGTGAATGTACAGGGTACATTCACACGGGCGGGTTTACAGTGAGGTTCTCGCTGCAAGTTTGAGATGCAGCAAACTTTCCGCTGCAGCTCAAACTCCTAGTGGGAAACTCACTGTGAACCCCCACCATGTGAGTGTACCCTAAAACCACTACACATACCTATACCCCTACACAATTCCCCTCCCCCCCCAATAAAAATGAGAAACACCTGGTACGGCAGTGTTTCTAAAACGGAGCCTTCAGCTGTTGCAAAACAACAACTCACAGTGTTGCCGGACAGCCATCGACTGTCCAGGCATGCTGGGAGTTTTGCAACAGCTGGAGGCACCCTGTTTGGGAAACACTGCCGTAGGGCAAGTGGAGGTCTACTCCAGCATGTTATTGTAAACTCCCCCCCCCCCCCCCCCCCCCACACTAACATGCTGGTGTTGCCCCATACTTTTCATTTTCACAAAAAGGAAAAAAATAAAAGAAAAAAGAACCCCAAAACTTAACTCAAGTACGGAAATACCCCATATTTGAACGTAAAATGCTCTGAGGGCGCACAACATGGCTCAGGCGTGAGAGCGCTACGTACATTTGAGGTGATTTGCACAGGGGAGGCTGATTGTTACAGCGGTACTGACAAACACACAAAAAAAAAAATATATAAAAAAAAAAAAAACACATGTGACCCCATTTGGAAACTACACCCGTCACAGAATGTAACAAGGGGTATAGTCAGCATTTACACCGCAGACTTTTTGTTAAAGTTGGAAGTGAAAATGAAAATTTTTTTTTTTTTTTTCCCCTCACGAAAACGCTGGCGTTATCCCAAATTTTTCATTTTCACAACAGGTAATAGGAAAAAAAGCCCCCCAAAATTTGTAACCCCATTTCTTCTGAGTAAGAACATACCCCATATGTGGATGTAAAGTGCTCTGCGGGGGCACTACAATGCTCAGAAGAGAAGGAGCGCTATTGGGCTTTTGGAGAGAGAAAAGTGTCTGGAATTGAAGGCCATGTGTGTTTACAAAGCCCTCATAGTGCCGACACCACCCCCCCCCCCCCCACGTGACCCCATTTTGGAAACTACACCCCTCATAGAACGTAACAAGGGGTGCAGTGAGCATTTACACCCCACAGGTGTCTGACAGATTTTTTTGAACGGTGGTCCGTGAAAATGAAGAATGTAATTTTTCATTTGCACAGTCCACTGTTCCAAAGATCTGTCAAACCCCAGTGGGGTGTAAATACTCACTGCACCCCTTATTAAATTCTGTTAGGGGTGTAGTTTCCAAAATTAGGTCATATGTGGGGTGGGGGAGTTCCACTGTTCTGGCACCATGGGGGCTTTGTAAACGCACATGGCCCCCCCGACTTATATTCCAATCAAATTCACTCTCCAAAAGCCCAATGGCGCTCCTCTTCTGAGCATTGTAGTGCGCCAGCAGAGCACTTTAAATCCACATATGGCGTATTTCCATACTCAGAAGAAACAGGGTTAAAAATTTTGGGATGCTTTTTTTCCTATTACCCCTTGTGAAAATAAAAAAAATGTGGTTAACACCAGCATTTTAGTGGAAAAAAAAATAAAAATTTTCATGTCCAAATTTTGTGGAAATTTGTCAAACACCTGTGGGGGTGTTAAGGCTCACTGTACACCTTGTTACGTTCCTTGAGGGGTGTAGTTTCCAAAATAGTATGCCATGTGTTTTTTTTTTGCCATTCTGGCACCATAGGGGCTTCCTAAATGTGACATGCCCCCCCCAAAAACCATTTTAGCTAAACTTACTCTCCAAAATCCCATTGTCACTCCTTCCCTTCTGAGCCTTGTAGTGAATCCGCAGAGAACTTGACATACCCATATGAGATATTTCCTTAGAAATTGGGTTATAAATTTTAGGGTGATTTCTCTCCTTTTAAAAATTCAAAAACTGGGTCTATTAGAACATGCCAGCGTAAAAAAATGAAGATTTAGAATTTTCTCCTTCACTTTGCTGCTATTCCTGTGCACACACTTTCTGAATGTCATTTTGAATACTTTGGGGGGGGGGGGGGGTAGGGTGCAGTTTTTATAATGGGGTATTTCCAATAGGGATCAACCGATTATCGGTATGGCCGATAATCACGATTTTGGGCATTATCGGTAATTACCTTGCCAATAATGCACCGCCCCCACCGCGACCGCACCCCCCCCCCCCCGACCCGCCGGGAACAGTGGACCCCGTGGACCCCGGGAACAGGTAATTATAAAACCTGGGATGGGGGGAGGCAATGGGGCCAGGGCAGTGCGGCGGGTTGGGGGAGCGGTGATACGTCTCAGGACTCCCGGACAGGCAGGGGGAGAGAAGCAGGTGGCGGCCTATGGCACCGCAAAAGCCACTGCAGTGCATTGATTTAAAGCGCCCGCTTTAAATCAATGATCTTCAGCGGTGTCACGGGGGGATAAATAGCCGTTAACTTATACCGATATTCCGGTATAAGTTATCGGCCCTAACCTCCACCGGTTATCGGTATCGGCCCTAAAAAAACGATATCGGTCGATCCCCAATTTCCAATATGAAGGCCCCTCAAATCCACTTCAAAACTGAACTGGTCCCTGAAAAACTCTGATTTTGAAAATTTTGTGAAAAATTTGAAAAAAATTGCTGCTGAACTTTGAAGCCCTCTGATGTCTTCCAAAAGTAAAAACACGTCAACTTTATGATGTGATCATAAAGTAGACATATTGTAAATGTTAATCAATATATAGTTTATTTGGCATGTCCATTTTCCTTATAAGCAGAGATAAATTTTACCACTAACATAAAGTAGAATAGGTCACGAAAAAACTATTTCTGAATCTGAATGAAAAGTAAAAGCATTCCAGAGTTATTAATGCTTAAAGTGACAGTGGCCAGATGTGCAAAAAATGGCCGGGTCCTTAAAGGGGTTCTCCGGTGCTTAGACATCTTATCCCCTATCCAAAGGATAGGGGATAAGATGCCTGATCGCGGGAGTCCCGCCTCTGGGGACCACCAGGATCATGCACGCGGCACCCCGTTTGTAATCAGTCCCCGGAGCGTGTTCGCTCCGGGTCTGATTACCGGCGACGACAGGGCAGACGGCAGACGCCCCTCAATGCAAGCCTACGGCTTGCCAAACAGTGTTTGTCATGCTCCGGGGACTGATTACAAACGAGGTGCCACGTGCAAGATCACGGGGGTCCCCAGCGGCGGGACTCCCGCGATCAGTCATCTTATCCCCTATCCTTTGGATAGGGGATAAGATGTCTAAGCACCGGAGTACCCCTTTAAGGTGAAAATGGGCTGGGTCCTTAAGGGGTTAATGAAGCGCATCTCATGCAAAGAGACAGAGATTACAGTGATCCAGGGAGTTCTAATGATCAATAGGGGTCTGAACACCTAGACCCCAACCAAGCAAAACTTTTGACAAGTTTTTTGCCACATGCCAAAAGTTTTGTTTTTGTTTTTCTAATGTCGGGGACACACAGAATGTACCGCAGAGTACTTACCTTATCCCAGAAAAACAGATATGACTGGCTAAACTCAAATTCTTCAAGATTAAACTTCTTAACGAAAGGTAATCTTATCACATTCAGACAAGAAAAGATCCAGCACCTTCCTGGAAGATCAGAGAAAGAGAAAGACAATAGGAGATTATTAACCAGTAGGGTGTAAAGTCATAAAATGAGACAATACTAAGGGTACGTTCACACTATGGAATCCCGCGGTGTGAATGGTTCTCCGCATGACCCGTTCACACTGCGGAATTTCAGCGGTGGACAATTACGCAAAGAAAGAACATATTCATTCTTTGCGCGGATTCCGCGAGCACTGCATAGCCGTCAATGGTGACAGCTCAGTGCCCCGCGGCCCTATCGCCAAAGTATTTTCGGAGATTCCGCAATGTGAACGCACCCTAAAGATGACCACCACAGGAACAAAACTTATTTCTCGCCTTCATTACTGTATACTGGCACATTACATTTCATATAAAAATGTCCATAGCTTAGGAAAAGTTCTAAGTATTTTAGCTATGATGTTTCTTAGAGAAATTAGCATTTTTATATATTCATTTGCAGTAGCCATTTTAGCAAAAGTGACAATATAAAGTGCAGCCAGTGTTTCCTGACCAGTGACAACTGTTGGAAAACTACAACTCTTAGCATCCTCAGCCAGCCAAAGGCTGGAAGTTGTAATTTTGAAATAGCTGGAGGCACCCTGGTCAGGAAACACTGCTGTAATGTCACAAGGGGTCCCAGCTTAAACTTCTTCCCTATCCTTTGGATAGGTGATAAGTTTTCTTGTATGATATATCTCCTTTAGCTAGCAATACAGCCCCATAATATTGTGGCTACTCGAGTTACTGTATGCCATTACTTTCTATGGTTGGACACCCTGTATAAGTTACTTTATACACAAAGCAGGCCATCTTGCTTGTACCTATGGAGCTAGATCTTAGGTCACTGGCAGCGGCTTCCTTTCTTAGGCTGGGTTCACATCACGTTTTTGCCATACTGTCTTCAATTCGTTTTTCTAAAGAAAACCGTATGGCAAAAAAACGGATGGAACAGTATGGGAAAAATGAAACCGTATGCGTTTTTAAACCATATACTGTTTTTTAAAAGTGCATACAGTTCCATCCATTTTTTTTTTTTTTTTTTAAACATACGTTTTTGAAATTGTTGTAAATTTTTAATGGGAGGGGTCTTAAGTGGGGACTTTAGGATGCACATGTGCAAAGCAAAAACCGTATACGGTTTCCTGTATGGAACCGTATACATGTGCGTTTCCCATTGACGTCCCATGCGGCTGTAGTACGGTTTTTAAACCGGAGCCAGAACTGTGGTCAACTACGGTTTTGAGTACGGGAGAAAACCGTATTGCAAGCAAACCGTCCGCAATCGGATGCATCCGGTTTTCAATTCTTTGTCTATGTATACTGTTTAATACGGTTCCATACGTTTTCAATAATAAAAACGTACACAGGAAACGTACTTGAAAAATGTGGTGTGAACCCAGCCTTACCAATAGAAGTTACACCTATGATAACAGTCTGTGTGTCAAATACACATAAAATAAAAGGAAGCAGATCTCCATCAGCAGAGCCGTCATACCGGAGTTCTTCTGGTTGGTGACTGGTTTGCCCTCAGCAGGGATCGTGTGCTGGAAGACATGAACACTGTCCTGGACTGTCTGCCTTTGCAAGCACACCTCCAGGGGATCGCCGCACGTCGCCACATTCTGTGCCAGCACATAGCGGGGCTCAGCCTTCAGCTTTTTCCGAAAAGCGGCTGTTTTTTCTAACGTCAAACCTGAAGACACACAGGAGACAAAAGTATGCAATAAATATTTAATAGAGAAATAATAAGAATAATAAATAAGAATAATATATATATTTTACAGACCAAAAGTTTGGGCACACCATCTCATTCAGAGTTTTCTTTATTTTCATGACTATGAATATTGTAGATTCACATTGAAAGCATCAAAACTATGAATTAACACATGTGGAATTATAGACATAACAAAAAAGTGTGAAACAAATGAAAATAGGTCATATTCTAGGTTCTTCAAAGTAGCCACCTTTTCTTTGATTACTGCTTTGCACACTCTTGGCATTCTCTTGTTGAGATTCAAGAGGTAGTCACCTGAAATGGTTTTCACATCACAGGTGTGCTGGTGTGGGGGAGGAGGCGTGATGGTGTGGGGGTGCTTTGCTGGTGACACTGTTGGGGATTTATTCAAAATTGAAGGCATACTGTACCTGCATGGCTACCACAACATCTTGCAGCAGCTGCTATTCCATTCGCTTTGCGTTTAGTTGGACCATCATTTATTTTTTCAACAGGACAATGACCCCAAACATATCTCCAGGCTGTGTAAGGGCTATTTGACCAAGAAGGAGAGTGATGGGGTGCTGCGCCAGATGACCTGGCCTCCAGTCACCGGACCTGAACCCAATCGAGATGGTTTGGGGTGAGCTGGACCACAGAGTGAAGGCAAAAAGGGCCAACAAGTGCTAAGCATCTCTAGGAACTCCTTCAAGACTGTTGAAAGACCATTTCAGGTGACTACCTCTTGAAGCATAGCAAGAGAATGAGTGTGCAAAGCAATAATCAAAGCAAAAGGTGGCTAGAACCTAGAATATGACATATTTTCACACTTTTTTGTTATGGATATGATTCTACATGTGTTAATTCAGAGTTTTGATGCCTTCAGTGTGAATCTACAATTTTCATAGTCATGAAAATAAACTTTTGGACTGTACCCTTGGACCTAGAAAGCTGAATTTTTTCACAGGTGTTTTTAAAGACGAAGACAAGGAATAAAAAAGGATTTTTCTAAATTCAATCCTTAAAGGGGTACTCCGCCCCTAAACAAAGGATAGGGGATAAGATGTCAGATCGCCGCGGTGCCGCTGCTGGGGATCCCCGGGATCCCCGCTGTGGCACTGCGCTATCATTACAGCACAGAGCGACTTCGCTCTGCAGGTAATGACGCGCAATACAGGGGCCGGAGCATCGTTACATCACGGCTCCTCCCCTCGTGACGTCACAGCCCGCCCCTTTCAATACAAGTCTATGGGAGGGGGCGCCGTGGTCCTGCATTAAGGGGACGGGCCGTGATGTCACGAGGGGCGGAGCCATGACGTCACGCGGCTCCGTCCCCTATATCGCCCGTCATTACGCACAGAGCGAACTCGCTCTGTGCTGTAATGATAGCGCGGTGCTGCAGCAGGGACCGTGGCGATCTAACATCTTATCCCCTATCCTTTGGATAGGAGATAAGATGTCTAGGGACGGAGTACCCCTTTAAGGGGGTGAAAAAGGGGTTGAAAGTTTGTATGGAATCCGTCATTTTTTGAAGCTAGAAGCATGAAACTGTTTTTAGGCTAACAATTAGAGATAAAGAAACAGGTGTTTTAACGTTTACCTGAAGGGGTGAAACGGGGGTTCAAAGTTTGCACGAATGAACCGCTTACCGCAGAACGCCGGGTATACCCAACACTGCGGCACGGGAGGGTTATGAAGCAAACTCAGGAGCTGAGCTCGCATCGTACCCGCATGGTCCTGGCTGCTATCAGCAGCCAGGAACCATTGCTATTGCCGGACATCGCCGTTCCGGCATTAACTCTTTAGACGTGGAGATCAAAGTTGAAAGAATTCGGGTTGTTTGGATGCCTGTAGACTTTTACCCAGAGCGGCCTCATTACTATAGGATCGTAAAAAGTAGATCTATGCTACCCCAAATTTAACGCGAGCGAAGCCGTGGGCAAAAGCTAGTGTATATATATTTACATTATCACACAAATTCCACAGTGCTATACAAAGTTCACCCAGTTGTATTTAGCTATGCTATTGGTGGGGGGGGGGGGGGGGGGGTAATCAAAAGGTATTTGTTTTTTGTGGGTTTCTGACCGTAATGCTTTCAAATCTTGCTTCCAATCTATGCTTTTAACAATGCTTTTGGACTTATGCCATGTGCCGGCTTATATGACACGTAACATCTACTAAACAAAAGTGAAAGTGTAAGGACACATTCATTTCGAATTTTATTTCCTTATGCTGTGGTTTTGCTTGTGACTTCCTTGTTCAAAAAATAAATAAATAAATTAAAAAAAAAAAAAAGCACTAGAATGAGAGGAGACAAAAGACTTGCCAAACAGTGCTTCTCCAGCTGTTGCAAAACTACAACTCCCAGCATGCCCAGACAGCCAACGGCTGTCTGGGCATGTTGGGAGTTGTAGTTTTGCAACAGCTAGAGGCGCACCGTTTGCAGAACGCTGCATTAGGCTCTTTCAGATCTATGTCACAGATGCTAGTGTTTGTAGTAGAGATGAGCGAACTTACAGTAAATTCGATTCATCATGAACTTCTCGGCTCGGCAGTTGCTGACTTTAGCCTGCATAAAATGAGTTCAGCTTTCAGGTGCTCCGGTGGGCTGGAGACTCTCTCCTAGGACTGTATCCACCTTTTCCAGCCCACCGGAGCACCTGAAAGCCGAACTAATTTATGCAGGATAAGTCATCAACTGCCGAGAAGTTGGTGATGAATCGAATTTACTGTAAGTTCGCTCATCTCTAGTTTGTAGAAGGGATCGACCGATTATCGGTATGGCCGATAATCCCGATTTTGGGCATTATCGGTATCGGCAATTACCTTGCCGATAAGCCGATAATGCCCCACCCCCACCGCACCCCCCCCCCCCCCCCCCCCCCGACCCGCCGCACCACGACCGCGTCGCATCCCCCACCGTAGTGCTGGGCGGTATACCGGTGTGAACCGGATATCTTTTTTTTTCTCTCCCACGGTATGGATTTTTGCCCATACCGCTATACCGGTCGGGCCCCTGCTCAGAGTGGAGAAGAGGACCCCCGGAGAAGGACAGCCCGGACCGGTTCACCCTCCACCCTCCCCGGACGGTCCCGGCAGTAACTGGGAAGGTGAGTCAGGGTTCTGGGATGGACAGGGATCTGTATAATATACTATACCTACAGTAGGCCCTCCAGCTGTTGCAAAACTACAACTCCCAGCATGCCCGGACAGCCAACCGCTGTCCGGGCGTGCTGGGAGTAGTAGTTTTGCAGCAGCTGGAGGCACCCCTAGGCGCGGTGCGGCGGGGGGAGCAGTGGCGGTGATAGGTCTCAGGACCCCCGGACAGGCAGGGGGAGAGAAGCGGGTGGCGGTCTATGGCACCACAAAAGCCACTGCAGTGCATTGATTTAAAGCGTCCGCTTTAAATCAATGATCTGCAGCGGTGTCGCAGGGGGTTAAATAGCCGATAACTTATACCGGATTATAAGTTATCGGCTATCGGCCCTAACCTCCACTGATTATCGTTATCGGCCCTAAAAAAAAAACCGATATCGGTCGATCCCTAGTTTGTAGCACCATTGTGTAGCCCTAGCCGTGGACTTATTAGCCTATAATGAAGTGTAAGGTGGTTCCCTTATAGTGGATTAATATCACATTGAAACATTCAAAGTCAACCAAAAGTAGGTAAAGATAATATAAAATGGTGCCACAATGGCTGCTCTGGTGCAACCCGGTGCTGACTTTATTGAGGTCCGTCGGGCATCTGTTACAGTGTCCGCCGGTATCTTGCCAGACAAAATATCGTAGCATGCTGTGCAATTTTGTCTTGTATTTGCACATGGCGAACGTTTCTGCTGCGGGAATCCCCATTCCGGAGTCCGCAAGAAAATGCACTGCCGTCTATGAGAGGGTGCATTTCTGAGCAGTCATTCGCCCATCTGAACATAGCCTAACATGCTGGGACACCCGTGCGCTTCACTTGTACCACTGATGTAGGAAACATATCTCTGGCACAGGGAGGTATACCTGGCACCAGAAAGGTGTCTAATGCCAGGCAGGCAGGCAGGCGCAACCTATAGGCAGAGTAGAAGGCTGCATAGATGACCCCCTTGATGAGGGCGCCACTCACGGTCACAGATTTTCTTTAATGAATCTGTAAGAACAACACTGTCAGCACTGACCCAGCAGCACCATCACATCAAGATAGAGGAGGGCAGCTGCTGCCTGACCATATGATTATCCAGTGCTTGAGTTCTGCAGGACTGACCCTGGAATGACGCTTACCCCCCCCCCCCCCCCCCCCACCGGCCTACTAGATGCTGGAAGTATAGGACCTGTGATGATGTCACCATCATGTGACCAGTAATATGTTGGGAGTAGAGCTCAGCTGTGCAGGATAGCAGAGATGGTGACTGAAGGACCTGTGGAGGAGGCGGGGCTGAGCTGAAGTGGAAGTCACATGTTTCCCGTACTGTCACTAGTGTTGTGAGGAGGTTTGTCACGGACACCAGTAATGAGATTACACGCGGAGGTATGTTACAGTGTGTCACCCCAGTAGTAAGGTGATTTGTTACAGTGCATCACCCCAGTAGTAATGAGATTATATGAGTAAATGGTTTGTTACAGTGTGTCACCCCAGTAGTAAGGAGATTACATGAGGAGGAGGTTTGTTACAGTGTGTCACCACAGTAGTATGGAGATTACACGAGGAGGAGGAGGTTTGTTACAGTGTGTCACCCCAGTAGTAAGGAGATTACATGAGGAGGAGGTTTGTTACAGTGTGTCACCCCAGTAGTAAGGAGATTACATGAGGAGGAGGCTTGTTACAGTGTGTCACCCCAGGAGTAATATTACTGAGGAGGAGGAGGCTTGTTGCAGTGTGTCACCCCAGGAGTAATATTACTGAGGAGGAGGAGGCTTGTTGCAGTGTGTCACCCCAGGAGTAATATTACTGAGGAGGAGGAGGCTTGTTGCAGTGTGTCACCCCAGGAGTAATATTACTGAGGAGGAGGAGGCTTGTTGCAGTGTGTCACCCCAGGAGTAATATTACTGAGGAGGAGGAGGCTTGTTGCAGTGTGTCACCCCAGGAGTAATATTACTGAGGAGGAGGAGGCTTGTTGCAGTGTGTCACCCCAGGAGTAATATTACATGAAGAGGAGGCTTGTTGCAGTGTGTCACCCCAGTAGTAATATTACATGAGGAGGAGGGTTGTTGCAGTGTGTCACCCCAGTAGTAATATTACATGAGGAGGAGGGTTGTTGCAGTGTGTCACCCCAATAGTAAGATTACATGAGGAGGAGGGTTGTTACAGTGTGTCACCCCAGTAGTAAGATTACATGAGGAGGAGGGTTGTTGCAGTGTGTCACCCCAGTAGTAATATTACATGAGGAGGAGGCTTGTTGCAGTGTGTCACCCCAGTAGTAATATTACATGAGGAGGAGGCTTGTTGCAGTGTGTCACCCCAGTAGTAATATTACATGAGGAGGAGGCTTGTTGCAGTGTGTCACCCCAGTAGTAATATTACATGAGGAGGAGGCTTGTTGCAGTGTGTCACCCCAGTAGTAATATTACATGAGGAGGAGGGTTGTTGCACTGTGTCACCCCAATAGTAAGATTACATGAGGAGGAGGGTTGTTACAGTGTGTCACCCCAGTAGTAAGATTACATGAGGAGGAGGGTTGTTGCAGTGTGTCACCACAGTAGTAACTTGCACCAGCCCTGCATGTACAGTAAGTGAAGAGCCATAGCGCCCCCTGCCTATACACTGCATACAGACACCCAGTACAGAGAAGCCTCACGGCTGTATAATATAGAGAAGCCACACTGTGTTTCTAAGGAACCTCTGCAGCAGCTCCGGTGTGCTGGGACTTATGGTTCACTTCCCAACATAGGAAAAAACTTATTCTACAAAGAGCACCAGCTTTGTGCACGGCCAACAAAACCCCGCCCACCAACAGGGAAGCCTACACAAAACCCCGCCCACATTACAACGCCCCGCCCATGACTCAGCATCAACGTCTATGGCCCTAAGCAAATAAAAAATAAAAATCGGTGTCGTCCCGCGCTGTACACATCCCCCAGATCGCGGCTGTACGTGCTCTTCCCCCCTCTACCTGTGCTCATGGTATCTTCCTGCGCGTACTACAGAGGCTCCGTACGATGTTCCTTCCCAATCGAACCGGCAAGTGCTGATGTCTCCGCTCGGCTTCCGGGGCTGGCGCAGGAAGAGGCTGACACTTGCCGAGTAGTGAAGAGAATTAACCAGGCTCTGTAGGGATATAAGGGCGGGGCTGGAGGAGGATTTTTGGAAGGGGACACGTGATCACGTACGATAAGTGAAAGGGAAAGTGAACAGGTTTGTGCGCGATTGGAAGTGACCACTTGGGGTCGCTGTGCGCTGTCGTTGTGTATCATTCTGCAGACCGGACCATTCGCAATGGGGAGTGGGGGGAGGTTCAAGTGAGGTGATATTTGTCGCTGACAAAAAATGACGTCATCAAAGTCCCCATACATTTCCACTGCTTTATGACTATAGTGACCGATTTTTAGGACCTCACTCTTTATCCAGACTTTAAAGCTCAGGATAGTGGTCAACAAACTGTGGAACTCCAGCTGTTGCAAAACTACAACTCCCAGCATGCCCGGACAGCCAACGGCTGTCCGGGCATGCTGGGAGTTGTAGCTTTGCAATTACTGGAGGACTAAAAAAGTGGCGTGTTTTGCGACAGCAGATGGCATTTAAGTCATCCAACCAAAATGGTAGTTCAATTGGTCTACGACTTCCTTTGGCGCAACTCTGTTACATAATCTTGCTTTAAGGTCAATGCTGGTAAAGTCATGTGGGACCTGCAGCCTAAAACCCGCCAAAGGTGTGGTGCCGCGGTTGTGTCGTGTCACATGTTGCATTGCGACCACCACATTGGCAGTCATTACGTGCGACCTTTATGGCAGATACCCAAAGTCGCCACGTAGCTTTATGGGGTTGTCCAGGCTTACTGTTCATTACAATAAGACCTGTACACAATAGTACTGGGTGTCACGTGCCCACAACGCCAGACATTTCTATATAAAAAGGAGCAGGTATAATGATCATCTGACCTACTGACATGTGATGCTCCGCATTCTTAGGCTACATTCACACTATAGAATTCTCAAGCAGAGAAATTCTGCATGGAAATTCCCATGAAGTAGCCTCCCATTGTCTTCAATGGGATTCTGTTGCAGCATGCGCACCGCTGATATTTATCATTCCGGACTCTCATAAAAAGAATGGTCATGTTCATTCTTTTGGCGGAATCTGACTATGGAGACGGCGCATGTCCGAGCGGTCCTAGTGCTGACTGATTCAGCTGTGCCGTGATATTCCATAGTGGGAACCCTTAGGCTAGGTTCACACTGTGGAATTTCTGGGCAGAATTTCTGCCGGAGATCGAGCCGGCGGCACTAGGACCGCACGGACTGCATTGCTGTCCCCATAGATCTCAATGCATTTCTGAGCAGATCTCCCAAAAGCTCCACCCAGAAATGCATTGCTGTCTATGGGGACGGCAATGCAGTCCGTGCGGTCCTATTGCCGCCGGCTACATCTCCGGCAGAAATTCTGCCTAGTGATTCCGTAGTGTGAACCTAGCCTAAGTCCAGCGCAGACTCAATAGAGACTAAATGTTGGCATACATAGAAGAGCCGCAGATAGAGATTACATGAACTCTGTTATGAAAGAAGAGATCACATGATGCTCCACAAGACTTGGAGCACATTTCTTGGACGAAAAGTGATTTCAGTTCAGGGCACACCTTGAATAATTTTTTTTACAGCGGGGCACATTGACCCAACCAACCCCCCCCCCCCCCCCCCCCCCAATACAGTTTCCCCCCTGTATGTAGTTTTCCCCTTTCATATAGGACCCTACTGTAGGTTGCTCTCTCTCTCTGTAGGTAGCTCTCCTCCTGAAGTTTGCTTACTTTTGTGCATAGAGCCCTCCTGTTGTTAGCCACCTGTAAGGTGGGCCCCTTCCAAGGAGGAAAACAAATGCATGCTCATCTTGGTTCTCCCACAGCCACCATCATTTTCTCCATCTTCTTCCTGTGGCCACCCATGAGCTTCCATACCTAGGAGATGTGCATCATTCCCTGCCTCTAGTGGTCATAGGCTGGAAGCCCCGGGAGACCTCACAGCTTAAATGCACTAGGACCCCTGTGGCGGTAAGGGGTCCTTTTGCATCCAGTTGCCATCTTCCCTACTGGAGTATACATGTTGACAGATGAAGAAAAGGGTATCTACTGACTCAAGTAAAGGTAAACTTCCAGCAATAAAACCAAGCAAAGAAAGGGACCTAACACTTAAATGGGTACTCCGGTAGAATTTTTTTTTTTTATCAACTGGTGCCAGAAAGTTAAACAGATTTGTAAATTACTTCTATTAAAAAAAATCTTTACCCTTTCAGCACTTTTTAGCAGCTGTTAGCTACAGAGGAAATTATTTTCTTTTTGAATTTCTTTTTTGTCTTGTCCACAGTGCTCTCTGGTGACACCTGATGCCCGTATCATGAATTGTCCAGAGCAGTAGAAAATCCCCATTGCTAACCTATGCTGCTCTGGACAGTTCCTGACGGACAGAGGTGTCAGCAGAGAGCACTGTGGACAAGACAAAAAGAAATTCAAAAAGAAAAGAATTTAAATGAATGAGATGCGGCGTGGGTCTGGCAGGTATACGGCAGTGGTCGGTTATGAAATTTCCCTGCCAGATACGGCGACCGTATGAAGACATTGTGGTGTGAATGTAGCCTTAATTGGAGTGAAAGTCCACCAATAAATACATGTATGTAATAGACCTATATTCTCTAGAAGCCAAGTGTGTAATCACTAGATGTTGGATATGTAGGTCAAAAAAGCTCCATACCATAAAAATAGCACCCTAACCAATAATGGTCAAAGGCAAAAAAAAAAACCTACTAGTCACTCACATTGCCTTCCCCTTTGCCTTTCTCCTGTGGGAAACCCTTGCTTAAACCCATTTCCTTTATGTCCTGATACTTAGCGTACCATTCATGTCCTGCAGTGTTTTTTTGCCTTTGAAACGAGCACAGGAACTAAGCTTGTTTCATAGATGGAAAATGATGGCTGCTATTAGCAGCCAGGACTCACTGTCACTAACAGACATTGACCGTGCCATCCGATCAGTCCTCTTCTTGTACAGTACAGTGGTCCCTCAACATATGATATTAATTGGTTCCAGGAGAACCATCATATGTTGAAACCATCATATGTCGAGTACATATGTCTATGTGAAAATGGTAATTGGTTCTGGGGCCTCGGAACCATTGTATGTTGAATACATATCTCTATGGGAAACTGCTAATTGGTTCTGGGATGACCATTGTATGTGGAGTGTACGGGGAGTGTTTAACAAACCAGGGTGCCTCCAGCTGTTGCACAACTACAACTCCCAGCATGCATGTACAGCCATTGACTGGGCATGCTGAGAGTTATAGTTTTGCAACAGCTGGAGGCACACTGATAGGAAAGCATTGATGTATGGGGTGTATAGTGTGTATATGTATTGTATGTGATGTGTGACATCGCATACAGTACTGTACAGTTCTTTAAATACCTTCAGGGGAGACAGAATGTCCTCCATTACGATCCTGCCGACTACAGCTCTATAGGAAAGGAAGGGGAGGGCAGCCAGCAGCTCATTGGATGCCTGCAGCAAGATGCTGCAGGCTATTGGCTATGGCTGCACGGGGGGGGGGCTTACATGGAGCTCACAGTGGGAGCCTGCGTGAGTTAGCAGGACAGCATGTGAATAACAGGAGGCAGAACGGGGCACATTAAACAACTATCTGTCAGTTGCTGAAGTTGTCAGCGCTGTCAGATAGCTGTTTGTATGATGGCCCCGACACACAGCAGCATCATATGTCGAGGCTGCCTTCAACATACGATGGGCTCTGAGAGGCCATCATATGTTGAAATGATCATATGTCGAGGCCATCATAAGTCGAGGGGTCACTGTATGCCTAAGGCTATAGGCTGTGCAAGTTGAGCACTGATATCACTATTCAATCCTATGTTATGTTATGGCATAGCATTGTACGTTGAAAACAATTGAAAGATTGCTTATAATAGTTCCCTATCGGGCTTAAAAAGTGTAAAATAAATTACGGTAGTAGAAATGTTTTAAAAAATATATATTTTACAAATAAATAAAAAAAATAAACACAAAAAAAACATAATTGATATCACCATGTGTGGAAGTGCCCAAACTATAAAAACATAATATTTATTGTAACATCAGTGCTCCGGCCAGACACACTGGCCTTGAGCACTCTCCTCCCATGTCCCCGCTGCCGGCGGGGCTGGGATTCGCATCGCGGGATGCACCCGCATGCGAGTTCCAGCCCGTTACTCACCTCCCTGGTCTTCCGTGTACTCAGTCCTGGTGCACGTGCCCCCGCCTCCTAGGGCACGCGCACACGCTGGAGCTCTGTGATTTAAAGGGCCAGTACGCCCTAATTAGTGTCTTCACCTGTTCCTTCCCTAAAAGTGTGTGCACCTCCTCCTGCCCTGGACCGGATCTTTGTTGCCCTAGTGCCTGAGAGAAAGCTTCTGTGTTCCTGTCTATCCGTGTATCTGATCCTTGTTCCATGACCTGACCCTGCTACTGTGCCACCTGCCCTGACCTTCAGCTATCCTGTACCTCATCTGTACCACGCTTCATCCCAGCTACCTGTGTGGACGAGTCGTGCCAGGTGTAGCGACCTGGGTGCCGCCTGCCACAGCAAGACCATCCCGCTTTGCGGCGGGCTCTGATGAAAATCAGCGGCACCTTAGATTCCACTCCCTGGCACGGCTCACGTAATCATCCACACAGGCCCAGAGGACCCACCACCTGCCGTGACTCTTATATTTATGATCCTGCACAGTGAAAATCGCAAACATAAGAACATACCAAATGCTAGAACTGCTGATTAGTGGTCACATCATATTTTAATTTTACATAGTACGGTCGAAAAAATACATACGTCCATCAAGTTCAACCAAGGAATTGAAGGGAAGGGGTATGGTGGGATGAAGGAGAAGGGATGTGATTATATTTCTGCATAAGCATTAATGTTATTTTGTTCTAGGAATGTATCTAACCCTGTTTTAAAGCTTTCAACTGTTTCTGCTGTGACCAGTTCCTGAGGTAGACTGTTCCACAAGTTTTATTTTATTTTTTACTGTAATTTTATTATGAATTTTCCATGGATACAAATCCAGATATATGAAAAATATACAAGTGATATCACAGGGGCCGAAGCCCAATAACAGTCGGCATAATAGAAATTAGGAAACAGGCAAATGGTAGGGCCAAGGCAGGCTAATAAAGTCACAGGAATTCCTGGAAAGGCCCCTGGTACCAAAATATTAATGCAAAAAAAAACATAACTGTAATCAGTAAATGGCTTAAACAAGCGTGGTTCTACACACCATCAAACACAGGTAATAAAGCTGTAAGAGCCACAGACAAGGGAGGGGAGGAGAGGGGAATACAAACAGTGGGAACACAAAGATGAATATATAACAACCACACAAGGCAGAATAGAGGGGAAGAAGAAAGAAAGAGAAAGGAGAAAGAAGAGAAAGAGAGAGCAAGAAATCAGAAAAAGGATCCCAGGGTTCCCAGACCGAGAGGAATAAATGTCGGAGAGAAGGCCCCTCGCCTGAGGCCCACCACGGCACAATCTTTCAAATCCAGTAGGCATAGAGACTACCGTGGAGCCAGTCATGGATGACATATAATGCCGTAACTGCAGATAGTGAAAGCGTTCAGATGAGGGGAGATCCCAATGAGTCCTCAATTGTTCAAAGGGCAGAAGAGAACATTAGAGAGGGTCTACAACATATGCCCAAGAGAAAAGGCCCCCAAGATCCCCACTCCCGCACCATAGCAGAAGACAGACCAGAAGGAAAGTCAGGATGATAAAGGAAAGAACGCAGAGGGGGGGGGGGGGGGAGAACAGTTTAAATTTCACAGAGCAGTACCCCCAAATGTATTTAGAGAATGTCATGGGGTCCAGTAGAGGGATTAAGAGACAGTAGATGCCGGAGGGGACCAAAGAAGTGTATTAGGGTGGATGGGGGCTAACCAAAGCCTTCCAGCTCCATCCAGCGGCTGTATGCATGGTAAGAAGACCATCCCGCAAGATGGCGCAGGTGGGCAGCCCAATAGTATTTTATCACATCCGGGACCGATAGCCCCCCCAGCGCCCTACTCGCCATCATAACAGACATGGGCAGTCGATGCCTTTTCCCATCCAAAATGAAACAAACAGCAGCCGAATGAAAAGAGTGAAGGACAGACAGCGGCACGCGAGTTGGCAACGTTTCCAAAAAATTTAGAAGTTTCCGAAGCATTGTCATTTTCACCACCGCAATACGCCCAAAAAAGATGTACTGCAAACGCCACTTGTCCAGTAGAGCACGAAGTTCCCAAAAAAGGGGGAGATAGATAGTACAGTAAAGAGAGGAGTAGTGGGAAGTAATATAGGAGACCACTTAAAAGAATAATTGGAGCGCAAGAGAGTGGAGAGAGACATGGGGAGATTTAGAGGGAGTGCTTCCGATTTAGAGAGAATGACCTTGTAGCCAGAAACCACACCATAGGCATGAAGAGCTTTATAAAGGTTAGGGAGAGAAAGTAAAGGACGGGAGAGTGTGAGAAGGACATCATCAGCAAACAAGCAAATCAAATTCCCTGTCATGTAAGGGAATGCCAGTGATGTCCGGGTCCCCCCTAATCATGGCGGCCAGAGGCTCAATGTGGAGGGCAAAAACCAGAGGGGACAGCGGACAGCCCTGACGGGTTCCATTAGACAAAGGAAAGGTTGGAGAAGGAGCATGAGGAAGTTTGATAGAGGCTGTAGGAGAGGAGTAGAGACCCCGTAGTGCAGTTAAAAAGTTGCCCGTGATACCAAAATTCTGGAAGGTAGCAAAGAGAAATTGCCACCCCAGTCTATCAAAAGCTTTTTCGGCATCTAAGCTAAGGAATAACGCCTGTTCGGAACTCCGATTGACTAAGTCAATGAGATCTACTACCCTCCTGGTGTTGTCACCGCCCTGACAGCAGGGGATAAACCCAACCTGATCCTTATGGATAGATGGGAGAAAAGAACAATGTCTGACTGCGAACAACTTAGAAAACAGTTTTTAATCTGAATTAAGAAGGGAAATAGGTTGGTAACTAGAGCATTCATGAGAATCCTTACTGGGTTTAGATATCAAGGTGATTAAGGAGTGTAAAAGGGACTGCTGGATCACCTCCCCCTCCATGAAAGAGTTGAAGAGGGGAACGAGTTTAGGTACAAGTAGAGAGGAAAAAGTCTTGTAGTACAGATAAGTAAAGCCATCTGGGCCAGGGGAACGACCAGCAGGGGGGGATTTTAGAACCTCCAGGAGTTCCTCCCCAGTGATAGGCGAATTGAGGACCTCAGATCAGCCCCCCGTCAAAGCAGGCAGGCTGCATCTGGAAAGATAAGAGTCAAAAACTGCTGCTCGCTCCACCGGATCAGACAGAAGCTGGGAGAGAAGGGAGTAAAGATTGGTGTAGTAATCAACAAAGAGGCGAGAAATATCAGCTGGGTGATAATGAAGAACACCAGAAGAGTCTTTTAAGGCAGAGGGGGATTGAGCAACAGCTTGATGAATTCCCCTCTTTTTCCTTACAATTTTTTTGATTACATGCGACTTATTTAGGTTTCAGCCAGTTGATAAATTTGTTGCACGTAATTTTATTTTTGCTTTGGTAGTGGCTTTTTCTGCTCCATGTTTGAGCTGGAGTAAATTTTGTAGTTTTTTTCATGCTATGCAACTTTTTTGCGAATTTCGCACCTAATAAATCTCTGACCACTGCAAGTCAGAAATCCCTTTTTGCTTTGGTAAGCAAGTTTCTTTTTTTTCTTTTTTTTTTTTGCTTAGGGCACTGCACAATCAAAAAGTAAAAATAGAGTTGTCACACATGCAACTTTTTTGCAACAAATTTAAGCAAAAAAAAAAAAAAAACAATGACTAAATGCTTTCATATCCACAGCCAATCCTCTGTCAAGGCTTCTACTCACATCTTTATAAAAGCAAATTAGATTGGTTTGACTACTTCTATCCTTAGTAGACCCATACTGGCTATCACTTACAGTCATGGCCGTAAATGTTGGCACCCCTGACTATATAATACTATTATCCCCTAAGTACTCCTGTATGTAGTCCCTTATGAGTCATTCAAACAATTTTCCCACAATGCACATTAAGCTTACCGGTGTGTAATTACCTGGGGAAGACCTAGAGCCCCTTTTTAAAGATTGGGACCACATTCGCCTTGCGCCAGTCCCTCGGTACAATACCAGACACAAGAGAATCTCTAAATATCATGAACAAGGCCACAGATATTACTGAACTTAGTTCTCTAAGAACTCTTGAGTGTAATCCATCTGGTCTGGGAGATTTGCTTACATTTACTTTACTTAATTTATCTTGGACCATATCTACATTAAGCCAGTTCAGTACATTACATGATGTGTTACCAGCACTGGCCCGGCCTGTGTCAGCTCCTCCCTCTTCCTTTATATATACAGAACTAAAGAACCCATTCAGTAGCTCCGCCTTCTCTTGATCACCAGTGACCACCTCCCCATTATCATTATTAAGGGGTCCGACATGCTCTGTCATTGTTTTTTTTTTTGCATTTATACATCTAAAAAAAATGAAGGATTTGTTTTGCTTTCTTTGGCCACCTGTCTCTCTTTTTGAATCTTTGCTGTTTTTATTACATTTTTGCAGATTTTATTAAAGGAGTACTCTGGTGCAGACTACTCCTGCTCCGTCCTGCCAGGGCTGCAAAAAAAACCAAAAATAAACCATCATTCACCTTCCTGGGTTCCCGTGGAGCTCCAATACAGCTGATCAGTCGTCCGGTCCATCTTCTTCATACTTCCATAATAGGCTGAGCGCCACGTGACGCTTCGTTCACACGGAAGTATGAAGAAGATGGAACAGAGGACCGATCAGCTGTAGTGGCGCTCCGCGGGAACCCAGGAAGATGAATGATGGTTTATTTGCATTTTTTTGCTGCCCGGGCACAACGGAGCAGGAGTAGTCTGCACCAGAGTGTTCCTTTAAGCCCTTTGTAATGTTTAAATGCTATAGCTGACCCCTCAGATTAGTATTTTTTTAAACCTTTTTTGTTGTTTATTGCTCTTTAAACATCAGTTGTCAGCCATGCAGGATTTACAGTGACCCCCCCGACCTACGATGGCCCCGACATACGATAATTTCAACATGCGATGGCTTCTCAGAGGCCATCGCATGTTGAAGGCAGCATCAACATACGATGCATTTGTATGTCGGGGCCATCGCATAAATGGCTATCCGCTGGATAGCCGTTTACGGTGCCCCGTCTGCTCCGGTGATGGTCTCCTACCTGTCCTCGGGGCTCCGGAGCGTCATCTTCACAATCCCTTCCATCTCAGGCTCTCTCCTTCGTCGTCATCACGTCGCTCGCACACCGTCCCGTCATCCAATAGGAGCAGCGTGCGTGCGTAGTGACGTGATGACGGCGACGGAGAGCGAGGATCCCGGGGAAGCAGAGATGTCCGGAGCATCAGGGACACCATGGGGACGCAGCGTCAGCGATGTAGGGCGACATCCAGGGCAGCAGTGACGGGTCCGGAGCGGCGGGGACAGGTGAATACAGCTTCCTATACTTTACATTGCACGGATCCTTCAACATACGATGGTTTCAACAAACGATGGTTCATTTGGAATGGATTACCATTGTATGTTGAAGGACCACTGTAGTTTTAATCGTTTACACTTGTTCCCCTTAGGAATAAATTTAGCTGTATATTTATTCAGTGCTGATTTGAAAATTTCCCATTTACCGTCTGTAGACATAATGAGAAAAAAAATTCATAAAATCACATTCTCTGATTTTAAAGAATTTATTAGCAAATTATGGTGGAAAAGAAGTATTTAGTCACCTACAAACAAGCAAGATTTCTTTCTCTCACAGACCTGTAACTTCTTCTTTAAGAGTTTCCTCTGTCCTCCACTCGTTACCTGTATTAATGGCACCTGTTTGAACTTGTTATCAGTATAAAAGACACCTGTCCACAACCTCAAACAGTCACACTCCAAACACCATTATAGCCAAGACCAAAGAGCTGTCGAAGGACACCAGAAACAAAATTGTAGTCCTGCACCAGACTGAGAAGACTGAATCTGCAATAAGTAAGCAGCTTGGTGTGAAGAAATCAACTGTGGGAGCAATTATTAGAAAATGTAATACATACAAGACCAAAATAAAAAAATTTACACTAACATGCTGGTACTCCAAAGGATAGGGGATAAGATGTCAGATCGCCGGGGTCCCGCTGCTGGGGACCCTCGGGATTTACCATGCAGCACCCACCTTTAGCGACTTCCGGAACCGCTGGAGGTCCTCAGGCTGAGTCCATCTCGACCACGAGGACGGAGCATAGTGATTTCCCTTTGGATAGGGAATAAGATGTCTTAGCGCCGGAGTACCCCTTTAACGAAAAGTCGTCAAACACTTAAAAAGGGCTTTAAGGCTCACTGTACCCCTTGTTACGTTCCTTGAGGGGTGTAGCTTCCAAAATAGTATGCCATGTGTTTTTTTTTTATGCTGTTCTGGCACCATAGGGGCTTCCTAAATGTGACATACCCCCAAAAACCATTTCAGCAAAATTTGCTTTCCAAAAGCCAAATGTGACTCCTCTTCTGAGCATTGTAGTACACCCGCAGTGCACTAGACGTCCACACATGGGGTATTTCCATACTCAGAAAAGATGGGGTTACAAATTTTGGGGGATATTTTCTCCTATTACCCCTTGTAAAAATTTAAAATTTGGGGAAAAACCAGCATTTTAGAGAAAAAAAAATGTTATTTACACATCCAACTTTAACAAAAAGTCATTGAGAGAAAGGGAAGGGAGGCAAAAATTGTGAAGGAACATGACTTAACCCCTTAAGGACTCAGCCCATTTTGGCTTTAAGGACTCAGACAATTTAATTTTTACGTTTTCATTTTTTCCTCCTCGCCTTCTAAAAATCATAACTCTTTTATATTTTCATCCACAGACTAGTATGAGGGCTTGTTTTTTGCGCAACCAGTTGTCCTTTGTAATGACATCACTCATTATATCATAAAATGTATGGCGCAACCAAAAAACACTATTTTTGTGGGGAAATTAAAACGAAAAACGCAATTTTGCTAATTTTGGAAGGTTTTGTTTTCACGCCGTACAATTTATGGTAAAAATGACGTGTGTTCTTTATTCTGAGGGTCAATACGATTAAAATGATACCCATTATTATATACTTTTATATTATTGTTGCGCTTAAAAAAAATCACAAACTTTTTAACCAAATTAGTACGTTTATAATCCCTTTATTTTGATGACCTCTAACTTTTTTATTTTTCCGTATAAGCAGCGGTATGAGGGCTCATTTTTTGCGCCATGATCTGTACTTTTTTTTGATACCACATTTGCATATAAAAAACTTTTAATAAATTTTTTATAATTTTTTTTTTTAATAAAATGTATTAAAAAAGTAGGAATTTTTGACTTTTTTTTATTTTTTTTCGTTCACGCCGTTCACCGTACGGGATCATTAACATTTTATTTTAATAGTTCGGACATTTACGCACGCGGCGATACCAAATATGTCTATAAAAAATGTTTTTTACGCTTTTTGGGGGTAAAATAGGAAAAAACGGACGTTTTACTTTTTTATTGGTGGAGGGGATTTTTCACTTTTTTTTAATTTTTACTTTTACATTTTTTTACATTTTTTTTTACACTTGAATAGTCCCCATAGGGGACTATTCATAGCAATACCATGATTGCTAATACTGATCTGTTCTATGTATAGGACTAAGAACAGATCAGTATTATCGGTCATCTCCTGCTCTGGTCTGCTCGATCTCAGACCAGAGCAGGAGATGCCGGGAGCCGCACGGAGGAAGGAGAGGGGACCTCCGTGCGGCGTTATGAATGATCGGATCCCCGCAGCAGCGCTGCGGGCGATCCGATCGTTCATTTAAATCGCGAACCGCCGCAGATGCCGGGATCTGTATTGATCCCGGCACCTGAGGGGTTAATGGCGGACGCCCGCGAGATCGCGGGCGTCGGCCATTGCCGGCGGGTCCCTGGCTGCGATCAGCAGCCGGGATCAGCCGCGCATGACACGGGCATCGCTCCGATGCCCGCGGTTATGCTTAGGACGTAAATGTACGTCCTGGTGCGTTAAGTACCACCTCACCAGGACGTACATTTACGTCCTGCGTCCTTAAGGGGTTAAAGGGGCACTTCCGTGGAAAACTTTTTTTTTTTTTTAAATCAACTGGTGCCAGAAAGTTAAACAGATTTGTAAATCACTTCTATTAAAAAATCTTAATCCTTCCAGTACTTTTTAGGGGCTGTATACTAAAGAGAAATCCAAAAAAGAAATGCATTTCCTCTGATGTCATGACCACAGTGCTCTCTGCTGACCTCTGCTGTCCATTTTAGGAACTGTCCAGAGCAGCATATGTTTGCTATGGGGATTTTCTCCTGCTCTTGACAGTTCCTAAAATGGACAGCAGAGGTCAGCAGAGAGCACTGTGGTCATGACATCAGAGGAAATGCATTTCTTGTTTGGATTTCTCTTTAGTATTACAGCCCCTAAAAACTACTGGAAGGATTATGATTTTTTAATAGAAGTGATTTACAAATCTGTTTAACTTTTTGGCACCAGTTGATTTAAAAAATAAAAAGTTTTCCACGGGTGTACCCCTTTAAGGTGGGGATGCAGAAGAGAAGCGGCTGGGAGCAGAAAAGTATGAAGGAGCATGACTAAAGGGGGTGCAGAGGAGAACGGGGCTGAGGGGGGGTGGCAGAAAAGTGTGAAGGAGGATTACTGGGGTGCAGAGGAGTCTGGGGGACTTGGGGGTCTGAAGGAGAAGGGGAAAGATGGGTCTGAAAGATTACTAAGGGGTCTAGGGGCACTTAGGTCTCGTTCACACTGGGGACATTCTGTTGGCAGAAATCCACTTGCAGCAGAATCCCACTGTTTTCCATGGGATTCTGCTGCTCTGTGCATAGTGCAGGATTGCCGCAGTGGAATGGATATCTGCCCAAAGAATGAATATTCATTGTTCATTCTTTGGGCTGATTTTTACCAGACTTCATTGACATCTACGAGATGGCGCACTTTGGCAGCAACTGCTGCAAGCAGACATTCAGCGCCAATATGCATTGGCATGCCATTAAATGGTGTTCTGATGCACGCCTTGGCCTACCCACAGCATTGTTTATAAGTTGTTTTTTGCCTACCGTGGTGCTATTAATCAGTTCTGTATGCTCTTCCAGTAATATATGCTTTTTTGATTTGTTTCATAGGAATCAATGTGTAATTCCCTTATATGGGAGGACACCTGTAAGATTTACTGACAGGATTTTGTTGTTCGTTTGTTAGTTTTTTTGGTGTTTCAATGTTTATTTGGTGGATTTTATTAAGAATTAAGCTAAGTTTTATGTACACATATAAGTTTACATACACATACATTTTATTCGTCCAAATTAAAGAATGACCCTGGGGGTGTAGTGAGTTTTTCAGACTGTAATGGGTATTGGATGGTTGGAGTGAAAAGAGTAAACTAGGCTTCACCTTTAGCAGTCACCTTTTCCAGGTCCAAACAGTGGCTCCCAGTACGTGTGTATTATTTTATCAGAATCAAAAACTAATAACAACTGATCCTTAGATGAGGTTAATAGTCTCACAGAGGGTAGTAGATGGTAACATTAGGCAACAACATGACCAGAGAATTCTATGCTATACCAGTGAAACTTCCAAACTGAAAAGCTTAAAGGGGTACTTCGGCCCTAAGACATCTTATCCCCTATCCAGAGGAGATGTCTTTAGTATGTACCTGCCAGACAGTAATAGACATGCTTTAGAAGGATATGTGCTTGTCTTGGCGATAAATGGCTATGTTGTGAGATTACCATGAAGCTGTGGCTATCTTTTTGTGAACTGGGTATTTCCTGTTGGAGTTAGTTCTTTCAAACCAAATCCCATAGTTCCTTGTTTGTAAATGTGAGGCATTTTCATCCCTCCCACACATCAGCCACCCCACCCAATGAAACATGTTTTCTAACCAATGTTTTCTAACCAGGGAAATCCCTAGACATGAGTCATTTTGTATGCTGTTAAAAATAAATATTGGGGCGAAAATCACAGAAGAATTGCAAGACCACAGTCACACACAGGTACAGACACTATATTATGAACTACATTAACTTTACAGCCACTGTAGCATAGTGAAATAAAGAAAAATCCTGGAATACCCCTTTAATCGCCAGTCCTGATGAAATCTGTCTTGCAGTATACATAATGCACTGGTTATTACATTCTATCCTTATATCGCGCAGAGGTTTAAGTTTGGCACCTTCTTTCTCATACCTGATCATTTGTAAGGAATCTAAGTTCTTAATTATTTTAAAAAAAATTATTATATAAAATAATTTTTCTCTTCGAGGGATATTCCGGGTTTATACATCTTATCCCCTATCCAAAGGGGCGTCACGCCCCCTCCCATAGACATGAATGGAGGGGGCGTGGTGTGACGTCACATCCGTCTTGGAGGCAGCGCACGGCACAGAATGCCGGGGGCTGCACCGAGATCATGGGGATCCCCAGCGGCGGGACCCCTGTGATCATACATCTTATCTACTATCCTTTGGATAGGGGATAAAATGTATAAACCCGGAATACCCCTTTAAAAATTAAAAGCTGGATTATGTGGTCACTATGAGGACAATATTTCTTAGAGGATGCTTTCATATATAAGGTAACTATATGGCCCTCGGAGCAGTGACTATGTCAGTGAATATTTCTAATTATATTTTATAAAGTAAATACATCAACGTGATATTTTAATCTAGGGAAAACTTTTTAGTATGGTTAATATTTTCTGTAAATTTTGTAAAGTTATATGAAGGGCCAAATATCTGTTTTCTATTTCAGATATGGCATGCATAGGAGGAGCACTTGGTGTCCCTTACGCCCTATGATTAGGTAGGACACCACATTTTCTGTAGTCGGACAGAGAAGTCTACAGTGGCACAGTGTACAGTGGAACTTTAGAATGGCAGGTGAGCTGCATATATTCCTACAATGTTAATAGTTACTATTAAAGGGGTATTCCAGGGAAAAACTTTTTTTTATATATCAACTGGCTCCAGAAAGTTAAACAGATTTGTAAATTACTTCTATTAAAAAATCTTAATCCTTTCAATAATTATCAGCTGTTGAAGTTGAGTTGTTGTTTTCTGTCTGGCAACAGTGCTCTCTGCTGACATCTCTGCTTGTCTCGGGAACTGCACAGGGTAGAAGAGGTTTGCTATGGGGATTTGCTTCTAAACTGGGCGGTTCCTGAGACACGTGTCATCAAAGAGCACTTAGTCAGAAAAGAACAACTCAACTTCATCAGCTCATAAGTACTGAAAGTATTACGATTTTTTAATAGAAGTAATTTACAAATCTGTTTAACTTTCTGGAGCCAGTTGATTTTTTCCTGGATAACCCCTTTAAAGGTTCTAAAACATTACAAAAAAAAAACTTCCCTCTCATTTTTCTCCGTCATGGCATTTCTTTCAAAAAGTGCGTAAAGTTGTTTTTTTATTTGATGTTTTATCACCTGCCTTTTTCTCATTACAAGCCATGTGTATTTTTCATCAGGTCACTCAATGGATTTCTATTGAAGAATTGGCTTTGCCAATCTTCTGCTTGTGCATTTTATTGGTGTTTATCAAAGTCCAAGAAAACTGAAAGTCGGCACTCACCAGGTAGATGGCATCAAATCTTCTTTATTGTATCAATGTATTGTGTCTGATACAATAAAGAAGATTTGATGCCATCTACCTGGTGAGTGCCGTCTTTCAGTTTTCTTGGACTTTACTACATTTATATATTTTTATTAATTTATTTACAAAAAGTAGTGTCTGTTTTCAGCCTATCACATTTTAGTGTGGACCTGAATGTGCATCTATCAACAATCTGAATGCAGTTCCACTTCAGCAACAGAGATGGCAAGAAGACCACTGCCTGCTGTTATATTGCAATAGTAAGGATGCAGTACCCCATTATGTCCACTAGAGAGCAGTATAAAGTTATATAAAATGCATTTATCCTATACAACAGTAGTCTTCAACCTGCGGACCTCCAGATGTTGAAAAACTACAACTCCCAGCATGCCCGGACAGCCAACGGCTGTCCGGGCATGCAGGGAATTGTAGTTTTGCAACATCTGGAGGTCCGCAGGTTGAAGACCACTGCTATACAACATTTCTTCATTTCACTGCTGTCACCACTTGTCAAATAAAATGTCTCACTTTATGTAGGAATAACTTTATAACGCTCACACTATATATAGGAATGTATGATGTTTTTAGTTTGTTTCACACCACACACATTAAAGGGGTTATCCAGCATAATGTGATTTTAGTATGTACCTGGCAGACAGTAATGGACATGCTTAGGAAGGATCTGTGCTTGTCTTGGGGCTAAATGGCTATGTTGTTATATTACCATAACACTGTGACTAGCTTTTTGTGAACTGGTATTTCCTGTTTGACTTTTCTTTTTTTGACTACAAATCCCATAATTCCATTTTCCTCCCTCCCACACATCAGCCACCCCACCCATTGAAACATAAATGAGCTGCATCCATCAAAAGACCTGTGATTTTTAATCAGGGTGCCTACAGCTGTTGCATTAGTTGCAGATTGATCTCTCTCTCACCAAACGATCGCTCCACCCATTGAAGCAGACAGGCTCCCTGTCATCAGCTGACTAGTGAGTCGGGTCTCGGCCGCATTGCAACCTGGGAAAAATCTGAGACAACAGTCATTTTGTATACTGGTAAAAATAAATATTGGAGTGAAAATCACAGATGAATTGTGAGAAAACCGTCACACACAGGTACAGACACTATATTATGAACTATACAAACTTTACAGCCCCTGTAGCATAGTCAAATAAAAAAATTCCTGGAATACCCCTTTAATTATTAACATTTTCCATATGCATTCTTTATGTTGGATTTAAAAAAAAAAAACTTTTTCGTTTTTAATATGAGAAGGCTTATGAACACTTGGGCTAGGTTCACATCACGATTTGTGCCTCCGAGGCATGGATACATTGGGATACTGTCAAAATGACATGCCAACATCATAATCCTCATGTGGGATATGAGCCGCCTGGTGCTCTTAACACTTTCTCCTGAGCTAACAAGAAGATCACTAAAATAATGTTTGTGAACTGGGAGAAAAAAATAGGATGAGATACGGCGCCTCCTCCGGTGTAGTTGGTATGGTGATTAGGAAATAAAGATTATAAAAACTGCCCCAGTTAAAAGAAGGCACCCTAAATAAAAACAGCCTTCTTTTAGCTGGGGCAGTTTTTATAATCTTTATTTCCTAATCACCATACCAACTACACCGGAGGAGGCGCCGTATCTCATCCTATTTTTTTCTCCCAATTCCCATACGTCTAACCGGACCTGCCAGTCACGGTTAAGGATGCAGAGGCAGCCACCTTCCTAACACCGCCGAACGCTGGGATCTCCGACTCGGGACATCGACGGCTCCGTGCGATTCTAAAGGCAGACAAAGGTGTTGTTCCCGCAGCACAACCCACTACGGTAAGGTGCATTAACCCTCACGTGCCCGCTATACACCGACGGTATCACACTAGGAGCGTGCCTCTTTTCCTTTTCTTTTCAACTGAAATTCAGTGGAAGTTATTTTTCACGACAAGAAATGACTTTGCAGTTTATTGCAATTCATCTGATCACTCTTCATAACAATCTAGAGTTAAAGCAGTTTTCCAGCAAAAGCATTTTATAAATAAATGTGCTGCATGTTAACATTTGCTTATACTTACCTCCTTCGCTTGCCCACAGTCTCATTATCATGGTGCCCGATCCCCCCTGAACTTCGCATCCAGGAGCTGTAGATGATACATCACATTGCTGATCAGCCAATCACATGCTGCAGCAGTATCCTGCCTCAACCAGTGATTGGCTGACAAACCATTTGATGTGCCGTCTGCAGCACCAGGAAGCGGAGTTCACTGGAGACTGGGTTCTGTAATTACAAGGCTTTAGGGAAGTGGGGGAGTGAAGGAGGTGAGTATAGGCCTATGTTATCATACAGCCTGGGCACATTTATTTCTAAAACATTTTTGCTGTATAAACTCTTTAATACAAATTGCCACTATAAAATGTGAAGCAGCAAACTTTGTAACAACCAATATTTGTATGATTCTTAAAACTTATGACCACGACTGTACATGCTGGAAGAGACAGCTTAAAGGGGTACGCCGGGGGAAAACATTTTTTTTTTTTTTTTTTAAATCAACTGGTGCCAGAAAGTTAAACAGATTTGTAGATTACTTCTATTAAAAATCTTTATCCCTCCAGTACTTTTTAGCAGCTGTATGCTACAGAGGAAATTCTTTTCTTTTTGAATTTATTTTTTGTCTTGTCCACAGTGCTCTCTGCTGACACCTGATGCCCGTATCAGGAACTGTCCAGAGCAGGAGAAAATCCTCATAGCAAACCTATCCTGCTCTGGACAGATCCTGACAAGGACAGAGGTGTCAGCAGGGAGCACTGTGGACAAGACAATAAAGAAATGCAAAAAGCAAAGAATTTCCTCGGTAGCATACAGCTGCTGATAAGTACCGGAAGGATAAAGATTTTTTTAATAGGAGTAATTTACAAATCTGTTTAACTTTCTTGCACCAGTTCATTTAAAAAAAAAAAAGTTTTCCACTGGAGTACCCCTTAAAGTGAACTGCAGTGGGAAGAGTCAAATACATCTGTAGGTTACAATGTATTCTTTCAGTTGGCTGATGCATAAAATTCCAAGGCTGCGTCCATGTGTATTACAAGATGTTGTATATAACAGTTCCCATACCCCAGCCGGACCCTGGCCTGCATCTCATTTATTCACAGATAGTGACTCCGGTCGGCTCATTTTTGCTCCGTATCCGGGTCTGTGACTGGACTGAAAACCGCGGTATACTACGGTTTTCAGTCCGGTCGCAAAACCCGCTGGATCCACTGACCGTATAAGGCCTCCTTTACATATGTCCGGTGTCAGTTGTCAGTTCCCTACGGCGCTGCAAAAGCTGCGCTGGAGGGAACATGAATCCAGAACCAATCCCATTCATTTGAATGGGACTGTTCACAATCAGCCTCGGATGATTGGACTCGCCGGACTGGCACAGACAGGGGAGCGCATCATGTTGCGTTCCCCCCATTCGGCAATTACAAACAATGGATGCCGGATGATGAACAACTGATGCCAACTGATGCACTTCTGGCATCAGTTTGTGCATCAGTTGTGGCGATTTTCATCCAGTTTTGCCGGACGCCGGATATATGTAAAGCCTTAAAGGAAAACTGTCATCTAGTTCACTATCACAATATACTGGGTGATTGTGTGGGTGAACAGGAGACCATAATGGGGTAACTTACTTTTTTGTGTGCCCTGGCCGTTGAGTACTCCCCCGCTAAAGTTGTTTTTTCGGTCTTCTCAGTGGTGCTTTGAAGGTGGGTCCCCCGCCGTCCATCTCGCTATGGGTCTCGGAGGAAGGGGCATAAGCCCACCCCTGTCGTCTGCATATTCATTTTCTTCAACCCCACGTTTTAGTGACGTGGAGTCACATGCCCTCTGAGTGCACCTCCCTGCATGCAGAGCACATGCACCTTTAGTCTTTACGCAGCTCTCACATCCTGATGACGTGAGAGCTGTGCATACAGAGAACGCTCTGCGCAGTGTAACTGCGCATGTACCAGGCCCTTGCTACTCCCGACTTCTGTAGCGAGGGCCCAGGGCATGCGCAGTGTAACTGTGCAGCGTGCTCTCTGGACGCAAAGCTCTCATGTCATCAGGAGGTCAGAGCTGTGTAAAAACTAAAGGCGCATGTGCTCTGCATACAGAGCGGTGTGCTCAGGTGGCAAGTGACTCCATGTCACTAAGATGTGGGGTTGAAGAAAATGAATATGCAGACAACAGGGGTGGGCTTAGGCCCCTTCCTCTGGGACCCATAGCGAGATGGACGGCGGGGGACTGTCAAGGGATGGTGCGCTGGGGGGGGGGGGGTTTGAAGAAACGTGGGGTTGAAGAAAATTTATATGAAAACAACGGGGGTGGGCTTAAGCGGGGGAGTACTTTAGTGGGGAAGTACTCAGCAGCCAGGGCACACAAAAAAGTAAGTGACCCCTGTATGGACTCCTGTTCATCCACTCTATCACTCAGTATAATGGGTTCAGTGTGAGTGAACTAGCTGACAGTTTTCCTTTAATGAATCATGGTGTGAATGCACCCTTACTGTATATTCAGGATGCTGCATGGAATTCTACCATTATATTCTACTAGATTGAGTTAATAGGACAATGTCAGACTATACAGTGTAATGTAACATGAAGGGGTCTCCATCCATGTGTGTGCAGGGCTAGCCTCAGCTTGGATGGTGCCATGTGCAGAACTCTCTGCTCCCCGCCCCAAGGCAATATACAGTTTATAACCCCTTCAGGACGGAGCCCATTTTGGCCTTAAGGACCGGAGCGTTTTTTGCACATCTGACCACTGTCACTTTAATCATTAATAACTCTGGAATGCTTTTAGTTATCATTCTGATTCCGAGATTGTTTTTTCGTGACATATTCTACTTTAACATAGTGGTAAATTTTTGTCGATACTTGCATCCTTTCTTGGTGAAAAATCCGTAAATTTGATGAAAAATTTGAAAATTTAGCATTTTTCTAACTTTGAAGCTTTCTGCTTGTAAGGAAAATGGATATTACGAATACATTTTTTTTTGGTTCACATATACAATATGTCTACTTTATGTTTGCATCATAAAATTGACGTGTTTTTACTTTTGGAAGACACCAGAGGGCTTCAACGGTCAGCAGCAATTTTCCGATTTTTCACAAAATTTTCAAACTCAGTATTTTTCAGGGACCAGTTCAGGTTTGAAGTGGATTTGAAGGGTCTTCATATTAGAAATACCCCATAAATGACCCCATTATAAAAACTACACCCCCCAAAGTATTCAAAATGACATTCAGTAAGTGTTTTAACCCTTTAGGTGTTTCACACGAATAGCAGCAAAGTGAAGGAGAAAATTCACAATCTTCATTTTTTACACTCACATGTTCTTGTAGACCCAATTTTAGAATTTTTACAAGGGGTAAAAGGACAAAATTTTTACTTGTATTTGTAGCCCAATTTCTCTCGAGTAAGCACATACCTCATATGTCTATGTAAAGTGTTCGGCGGGCGCAGTAGAGGGCTCAGAAGGGAAGGAGCGACAAGGGGATTTTGGAGAGTACGTTTTTCTGAAATGGTTTTTGGGGGGCATGTTACCTTTAGGAAGCCCTTATGGTGCCAGAACAGCAAAAAAAAACCACATGACATACCATTTTGGAAACTAGACCCCTCGGGGAATGTAACATGGGATAAAGTGAACCTTAATACCCCACAGGTGTTTCACGACTTTTGCAAATGTAAAAAAAAAAAAAAAAATTTTACCTAAAATGCTTGTTTTCCCAAAAAATTTTTATTTTTAAAAAGGGTAATAGCAGAAAATACCCCTAAAAATTTGAAGCCCAATTTCTCCCGATTCAGAAAACACCCCATATGGGGGTGAAAAGTGCTCTGCTGGCGCACTACAGGTCTCAGAAGAGAAGGAGTCACATTTGGCTTTTTGAAAGCGAATTTTGCTCTGGGGGCATGCCGCATTTAGGAAGCCCCTATGGTGCCAGGATAGCAAAAAAAACCCCACATGGCATACCATTTTGGAAACTAGACCCCTCGGGGAACGTAACAAGGGGTTAAGTGAACCTTTATACCCCACAGGTGTTTCACGACTTTTGCATATGTAAAAATTTTTTTTTTTTTTTTACCTAAAATGCTTGTTTTCCCCAAAATTTTACATTTTTAAAAAGGGTAAAAGCAGAAAATACCCCCCAAAATTTGTAACACAATTTCTCCCGAGTACGGCGATACCCCATATGTGACCCTAAACTGTTGCCTTGAAATACGACAGGGCTCCAAAGTGAGAGCGCCATGCGCATTTGAGGCCTAAATTAGGGATTGCATAGGGGTGGACATAGGGGTATTCTACGCCAGTGATTCCCAAACAGGGTGCCTCCAGCTGTTGCAAAACTCCCAGCATGCCTGGACAGTCAACGGCTGTCCGACAATACTGGGAGTTGTTTTGCAACAGCTGGAGGCTCCGTTCTGGAAACAGTGGCGTACCAGACGTTTTTCATTTTTATTGGGGAGGGGAGGGGGGCTGTGTAGGGGTATGTGTATATGTAGTGTTTTTTACTTTTTATTTTATTTTTTGTGGTAGTGTAGTGTAGTGTTTTTAGGGTACAGTCGCACGGGCGGGGGTTCACAGTAGTTTCTCGCTGGCAATTTGAGCTGCAGCAGAAAGTTTGCGGCAGCTCAAATTTGCAGCCAGATACTTACTGTAATCCTCCGCCCATGTGAGTGTACCCTGTACGTTCACATTGGGGGGGGGACATCCAGCTGTTGCATAACTACAACTCCCAGCATGCCCGTTGGCTGTCGGTGACTGCTGAGAGTTGTAGTTTTGCAACAACTGTAGGTACACTGGTTATGTATCACTGAGTTTGTGACCTAACTCAGTGTTTCACAACCAGTGTGCCTCCAGCTGTTGCAAAACTACAACTCCCAGCATGTACGGTGCATGGTGTAAGGTGACTGCTGAGAGTTGTAGTTTGCAACAGCTGGAGGCACACCGGTCGTGAAACACTGAGTTAGGTAAAAAAAAACTCTTGAGTTTCACAACCAGTGTGCCTTCAGCTGTTGCAAAACTACAACTCTCAGCAGTCACCGACAGCCAACGGGCATGCTGGGAGTTGTAGTTATGCAACCAGCAGATGCACCACTACAACTCCCAGCATGCACTTTAGCTGTTTGTGCAAGCTGGGAGTTGTAGTTAGACAACAGCTGAAGGTACACTTTTCCATAGAAATAATGTGCCTCCAGCTGTTGCAAAACCATAAGTCCCAGCATGCCCATAAGGGAATGCTGGGAGTTGTGGTGGTCTGCCTCCTGCTGTTGCATAACTACAGCTCCCAGCATGCCCTTTTTGCATGCTGGGAGCTGTTGCTAAGCAACAGCAGGAGGCTGTAACTCACCTCCTGCTGTTGCTTCATCGCTGGACTGTCCCTCGCCGCCGCAGCTGCTCCTGGGGCCCCGATCCCAACAGGGGCGCCGGGGATCGGGGTCCCCAGCACCGGGGGTCGTCTTCCCGCACCCGCTCACGTCCTCCGGAAGAGGGGCGGAGCGGGTGCGGGAGTGACACCCGCAGCAGGCGCCCTGATTGGTCGGCCGGTAATCCGGCCGACGAATCAGGGCGATCGTGAGGTGGCACCAGTGCCACCTCACCCCTGCAGGCTCTGGCTGTTCGGGGCCGTCAGAGACGGCCCCGAACAGCCAGTAATTCCGGGTCACCGGGTCACCGGAGACCCGATTGACCCGGAATCGCCGCAGATCGCTGGACTGAATTGTCCAGCGATCTGCGGCGATCGCCGACATGGGGGGGCATAATGACCCCCCTGGGCGATATGCCGGGATGCCTGCTGAACGATTTCAGCAGGCATCCGGCTCCGGTCCCCAACCGGCTAGCGGTGGGGGCCGGAATTCCCACGGGCGTATGGATACGCCCTCGGTCCTTAAGGACTCGGGATGCAGGGCGTATCCATACGCCCTATGTCCTGAAGAGGATAAGCTACTATTGGTTATAAACCAAAGATGTTATGGATGACCTCATCGTACGCCTTTACACTGTGTTCTTTTCTTCTGCAGCAATGTGTCACACACTCTGCATGTGTTTTTATGGAAAGTGTTGTAGTGTTAAGATGCAGTTATTATGAATATGCTTCCAATATGGCAATAAAAAAGATCTAAACCATTTTGTGTAGGTCCCATCCTAATCCTGCCAAATTAGTTCTAGCCCGTTGAGTCCTGGGCTCCATAAAACCTCCAAAGGTGTCCTGTAATATTGGATTTGTCTTTCCTGAACCTCCCACAGATGCTTAACCACACTGAGATATGAGGAATGGAAGCCAAGTTAGCACCAATTTTGGCAGTGTGGCAGAATAATAATGTCTTTATTTCTATAGCGCCAGCATATCCTGCAGTACTGTACAGAGCCTGACATCACACACACTGGTATCTTTCCCTGTTAGAGCTCACATTCTAAATTCCCATAAAAGTATGTTTTGGAGTGTGGGAAAAACCTGTGCACACATTGGGAGAACATACAAACTCCTTGCAGATCTTGTCCTTGGTGGGATTTGAACCTACCGTGTTTCCCCGAAAATACACCCTACCCCGAAAATAAGCCCTCGCTGTATTATCGGGATGGGCTGCAATATAAGCCCTACCCCGAAAATAAGACCTAGGCAATGCCCGGGCTGCAAATATTAATAAACAAACTTTAACTTACCTTCGTCCTCCGTTCCCCCGTTGCTAAGGAACCGGCGTCACTGTTCTCCGCTGCTCTTGCTGCTTCCTGGTGTTGGGACGTCTCAGAGCCATCAGCCTATCAGCGGCCGCAGCGATGTCCCGCCTCTGCCGATGATAGGCTGAGCCCACTGTCATGTAAGAAGACGGCCGGCTTCTTACATGACAGTGGGCTCAGCCTATCATCGGCAGAGGCGGGACATCACTGCGGCCGCTGATAGGCTGAAGGCTCTGTGACGTTCCCATCCCCAAGAAGCAGCAAGAACAGCGGAGGGACCATAAGGCCGGTTCCTTAGCAACGGGGGAACGGAGGAGGAAGGTAAGTTAAAGCTTGTTTTTTAATATTTGCAGCCCGGGCACAGGAATACAGCGCAGCGGCTGATAATTATTTGGCAGGCGGGGAGAGAAGCAGCGCTCACGGGTGACATACGGTACGATTAGTCCCCCGATCTGGGCTGATAAACCAGCGGGGGGGGGGGGCGACACTTTGGGGGCAATGTATGTTGTTCAATGTACATACCGTAAATAAATAAGCCCTACCCTGAAAATAAGCCCTAATTTATATAAGACCCGGTCTTATTTTCGGAGAAACACAGTAGTCCCCAGTGCTGCAACACAGCACAACTAGTCACTGAGCTGTCCAGGGTACATAGGGGGGTATTTATCAAAGGATTTATGTGTTTTTTTCACTTAACTTTGGCGCAATACTTTGGCGCAGTGTCTTTTTGCGCCAAAGTTTGACGCATCTTCTCCACTGTCATTTTTACAACTTTCTCGAAATCACACGGTCCAGTGTGTGATTTTAACTTTATTCAGTAATTCATCATTTGCGCCAATCGATCTTTGGCGCAATTTTGCGCCTTTAGGGGTTTTTTTTTATCGCAAATGACAGCCGAGAAATTTTGCACATGGAAAACACACTTAGCAATGTCAGAAAATGTAAAGGTGTCAAAATACATTAATTTTTTTTTGGGTGAAAGCAGCGACGCCTCCAGGGCTGCTCAATACTATCCTGCGACATAGTTGTCTCTGAGGAACCTTCACCCTTCGTTGAGGCAGCATTGGACATGGCCACACGGGTTCAGGAAAGGTAAGCACTAAAGCAGTGGTCTCCAACCTGCGGACCTCCAGATGATGCAAAACTACAACTCCCAGCATGCCCGGACAGCCAACGGCTGTCCGGGCATGCTGGGAATTGTAGTTTTGCAACATGTTGCTTGCTGATATACTGCAGGAGGGACTCCGAAATGGCTGCTCTGTGGCGGTAAGTTGTGTGGCGGTAAGTTGTGTAAAAGGCGCTGTGAACGGCTGATTTCAACATTTGAGCCAAAATTACTAACAACTTACACCAAATGATAAATTTGGTGCATGTCCACGAAAACCAAAGTGAAAAAAAAGGGTAAAAAGAAACTGTCAACAGGCAAAATTTATAAAAAAAAAAATACCCCCCATAATCCTCACCATTTCCATGTGAAATAGGTCATGTGCAACTTACAGCAGCAGCAGCAGCAGCAAAAAAAATAAAAACAACAACAAAAAACCACCACCAAGGAACTGCATGCAAACATGGCTGCGGAAATGTCATTAATATTCATAGGGAATGAATCGTTGTCAGATCTGAGGCCTATTTTGGTGTGAAATCTACTTCAGATATGACCTGTGTGAACAGGGCTTTAGACTCCACAACCTGATCTAGTTAAATCTAATAAATCTAATGCTAATGAAGTAAGTTGTTGGTCCAGAGAACTGACTGTCGGTGTGGGTAGACAATAGGTACAGTTTAGGCTCTCTTCACACATCGTTATTGTGGTGTCCGGCAGGGTTTTACAGCATCTTGCTTTGTGTCATAGCACAAAGGTCTGTATTATTGCATCCTGCAGAAAAATGCAAACCCTACAGAAAACTACACAAACGGAGGCCAAATGACTGGTTTGACTGAGATTAGAGATGAGCGAACTTACAGTAAATTCGATTCGTCACGAACTTCTCGGCTCGGCAGTTGATGACTTATCCTGCATAAATTAGTTCAGCTTTCAGGTGCTCCGGTGGACTGGAAAAGGTGGATACATTCCTAGGAAAGAGTCTCCTAGGACTGTATCCACCTTTTCCAGCCCACGGGAGCACCTGAAAGCTGAACTAATTAATGCAGGATAAGTCATCAACTGCCGAGCCGAGAAGTTCGTGATGAATCGAATTTACTGTAAGTTCGCTCATCTCTAACTGAGATCTATGGGTACCTTTGCTGTCTGCAGCGGGAGATATTTTGACATGTACCGCAAATGGACTTTGCTAACAGGGCGTGAAAAGAGCCTTATATGTTCAGGACTTTAGTAAATATGAATTTATTTCTGTGAATGAAGAGAAATCTAAATCAGATCAATATTTGCATCAATTCTTCTTAGTACACTTGCACACATTTTTAAAGGAACTAGACAGGGAGGTGGGTCCTAGACATCTGGGAGATCTAACCACAAATCAAGATGTTTTTGTTAATTGATAAAAAAAAAAAAAAAAGCTTTTGATGTTTCTTCTTTTGAAAATATTATTACTTTGCAGCATTTTCTCCACACATTAATCAATCTCAGACTCTAGGGGTAAAGGGATAACTCCCACACTAATACTGTAGTAATATGTATATTATGAATTAATAACTTCACCCCTTGATATAAAGTGCTTATATGACCTCCTAGAATTAATAAATACATAGGAAAATTGGATTCATTACAAAGATATAATGCAAAATTAAAAAATAACCTTTATTAAAGCATCAAGATGTTAAAATTGGAGGAATTCCACCCTGAGGGGGGATACAGGAAAAAAAAAAAAAACAGGGTGTTACTCAAGTGACATACACATTGCCTACATACAAATCCAAACATAGCACCAATGTATACCGTATATACTCGAGTATAAGCCGACCCGAATATAAGCCGAGGCCCCTAATTTCACCCCAAAAACCCAGGAAAAGTTATTAACTCGACTATAAGCCTAGGGTGGGAAATACTGTCATCATCCCCCCCCTTCATCATCACGGCCTGTCATCATCCCCCTGTCATCATCCCCCCCCCCCCCCCTTCGTCATCATCCCCCCCCCCCTTCATCATCACGGCCTGTCATCATCCCCCTGTCATCATCCCCCCCCCCTTCATCATCACCGCCTGTCAATCCAGTGGTCTTCAACCTGCGGACCTCCAGATGTAAAACCTCCAGATGCAAAACTACAACTCCCAGCATGCCCGGACAGCCACCGGCTGGGAGTTGGGAGCCATGCTGGAAGTTGTAGTTTTGAAACATCTGGAGGTCCGCAGGTTGAAGACTACTGCGGCCTTCGTAATCATCCAGACACCCCCCCCCCCCCTTTAGTTTTCTACTCACCTCCCCTCGGTGGGAAGGGTGAGCTGGTCGGGGCCATCTATGCTGCAGGGACCGTCCGGTGGGGAGGGTTAGTCGTTCCGGGCTGTCCATTTTCACTGGGGGGGGGGGGCCCTCTTCTCCGCTCCGGGCCCGGCCCCGGACTAGTAACATTGCCTTGACGACGACGCACAGGGCAACGTCACTAGGGGGGAGGTGAGTAGAAAACCAAAGGGGGGGGGAGTCTGGATGATGACAAAGGCCACAAAAGGCCACAGAGGTCTTCAACCTGCAGACCTCCAGATGTTTCAAAACTACAACTCCCAGCATGCCCGGACAGCCGATGACTGTCCGGGCATGATGGGAGTTGTAGTTTTGCAACATCTGGAGGTGCGCAGGTTGAAGACCACTGAGAAGGGATTGACAGGCTCACTTGGAGGGGGTTATTTTCAGCACGAAAAATTGCGCTGAAAAACTCGGCTTATACTCGAGTACATACGGTAATATATCCCAAAGTGGGCATTAGCTAAATACACCTTACAGCAAGATGTTACATGGAAATAGAATAATAACAACAATATTTAAGTGCTATACTTACTATACTATACAAAAATAGCAGGGCAACAGGACACTGAAGCGACACCACCCCAACGCAGCGTTTCAGTAAACCTTTAATATCATAATGCTTTAATAAAGGTTATTTTTTTATTTTGTATTATATCTTTGCAAGACTTGTTTGAGCATTTTTTTTTCACACCTGCCCAAAACGTCCTCAGGGAGGTGTCTGGTTGTAAATGTTTATTCTGCAGCAGGACAACGACCTCAAACATGCGGCCAGTGTCATTAAGAACTATTTTAGGCGTAAAGAAGAACAAGTAGTCCTGGAAGTGGTGAAAAGGCCCCCGCAGATCACTGATCTTAACATCATCAAGTCTATCTGGGATTACATGTAAATCCTACATCCACAGAAGATCTGTGCTTAGCCTTGCCAAGTTCCTTCAATAACTGTGCAAATGTACCTAGAAAACTTGATGTTGTTCTGAGGTGTAAGGGTGGTCACACTAAATACTGATTTAATTTAGATTTTTCTTCTGTTCATTTCACCTTAAACTTTGTTATTTAGTAAAGAAAAACTTGGCCGAACGCTGTTTTCGCGCTGCTGGGGTCGGCCACGCCCCATTGTGATGTCACGGCTATGCCCCTCAATGCAAGCCTATGGGAGGAGGCGGGACGGCTGTCACGCCTTCTCCCATAGACTTGCATTGATGGCCGTGACATCAAAGGGGGCGTGGCCGACCCCAGCAGCGCGAAAACAGCATTCGGAACATTTAGTTCCACGCTGGCCAGTGGAGTACCCTTTTAAAACTTCTATTTTTTAATGGATTAGAAAGGTGCCCATACACCTTAGACTTTGATGGGCTTGGCCGACTATCTAAAGTGTATGGGGACCACTTGACTCTTCCTTTACAAATAATGTCAGTGGAGAGAAATGTCGGACATGTTGGATTCATACTGCTTAAAAGGGGTACTAAAGAGAAATCCAAAAAAGAAATTAATTTCCTCTGATGTCATGACCACAGTGCTCTCTGCTGACCTCTGCTGTCCATTTCAGGAACTGTCCAGAGCAGGAGAAAATCTCCATAGCAAACATATGCTGCTCTGGACAGTTCCTAAAATGGACAGCAGAGGTCAGCAGAGAGCACTGTGGTCATGACATCAGAGGAAATGCATTTCTTTTTGGATTTCTCTTTAGTTTACAGCCCCTAAAAAGTACTGGAAGGATAAAGATTTTTTTAATAGAAGTGATTTACAAATCTGTTTAACTTTCTGGCACCAGTTGATTTAAAAAAAAAGTTTTCCACGGGAGTACCCCTTTAACAGTATTGTTCAGGGACAGATGTTGTCTGGCTGTGGCTTACCCCTCCCCTTACCACTAAAGAAACATGGCCTTGCTGAACATTCATGTGTATGTTGAGGTCTGAAGAAAGAACTGTCGGCCAGGCAAACCTTTACTTTGCAGCATTTTGTGCACACCTGCCTAACCTTTTGCTCACTACAAAGCTTCTTATATTCACTTCTACTACTGACTTATTCATAGTTTCTTAAAATGTGAGTTCCTATTTAACCTGTGCACCAAGAAAAGATTTACCACTCATGTGTTTTAGTAGCTAATAAGTAATAATTGTGTCCATTACTTTTTTGAAGCTAGAGAAGCCTGTGTGAGTTATTGTATATATTATTTTAGAGTCCCTAAAACATGTTTAATGTGGTCACATAAGTACTGTGAGCCATAGAGAGGTTGGATTTCACTTTGACACCAAGTTGCATGACTTGTAGTATCCCTGGCTATTGACATACATGTTCTATAATGTTCATAATTTACTTTTTTTTATTCAATTAGACCATTCAAAATTTGTCTTCAGAAAGAGCAACACCCTGAGGAAGGTCCGAATGATTGCAGTGGTAGGGGGGCATGCTTGGACTCTTATGTGCATAAGTGTATTATTCTAATATTCTGTATTGGTTCACAGTTTTGTCAGTATGCTATCACTTACAGGGGTAGTCCACAGGCCAGCGTTTCAGAAGTAAATGTTCCGAACACTGTTTTCGTGGTCGGCCATGCCCCTCATGACATCACGTCCACGCCCCCTCAATGCAAGTCTATGGGAGGGGACGTGATGGCATCACGCCCCCTCCCATAGACTTGCATTGAGGGGGCGTGGCTGTGATGTCTCAAGGGGCGTGGCCAACCCCCGCAGCACGAAAACAGCGTTCGGAACATTTACTTCCGACCACTGGCCAGTGGACTACCCCTTTTATGGAAGGTAAAAAGGTTAAAATGAATATAAACACGTGGCCTACAATAGAGGGATGTATCCTAAAATTAGTGCTAGTTATTGACTTTGAAGTATTCCAGGCAAAAGTTCCAGGCACTCCTGCACTTTTATGTATAGACCTATAGACCTGTATTTTCCTTAAAAACCTTGCATTTATTGTTTATAATATCAGTATTTATAAAAAAAAAATTTTTTTTTATTTTAGTAAGTGGAGTTTTAGACTTAAAGGGGTACTCCGGTGCTTAGACATCTTATCCCCTATCCAAAGCATAGGGGGTAAGATGCCCGATCGCGAGAGATCAACTGCAAGTAATGCAACAAATGTAGGCACCCTGATTGAAAACCACAGGTCTTTTGTTTCAATGGGTGGGGTGGCTGATGTGTGGGAGGGAGGAAAATGGAATTGTGGGATTTGAGTCAAAAAAAGAAAAGTCAAACAGGAAATGCAAGTTCACAAAAAGCTAGCCACCGTGTAATGGTAATCACACAGCATAGCATACGTGGTACATGATGACACTATATAAGACAGTAGGGATCTGTCCAGTGGGACTTTAATTCATTAAATTACTTATAATGTTTATAATTCACTTTTGCTTTTCCAATTAGTCCATGAAAAATGTGTCTTCAGAAAGAAGATTGGTAACCCAGGGGGTGCAGCAGTTATATATACATACACAAGTAAGGCTGCATTCACATCTCGTTTTTGCAATACCGTTACCGTATCAGGTTTCTTGTAAAAAAAAAAAAAGTATGTCTCAAAACTGGACCGAACCGTATATACCTGTACGGTTTTAATCCGTATACAGTTTGGAAAAGGATGTCCGGTTGCATACGGTTTAATATGTTTAAAAAAAAAAAAAAAAAACGGATACGGCTTGATGTTTGTCCTTAATTAAATAAAGTTCTTCTTGTTCTTTTGTGGAAAGAACTTTCGGCGTGCACTGCGCATGTGCAAACTGCAAAACTGTATTGTGCAAACCGAATGGAACCATATGCACATACGATTCAGTACGGTTCTCATAGACCACCATTTTAAAAAAATGTATACGGATTGTATCCGGTTTTTCACCCAGACATAAAACCCTAGTAGACTACTGTTTTGTGTATGGGAAAAAAACTGATAAAACTGTAAGTGATGCAAAACATTCACAACCGGATGCTACGTTTGGCATACGGTTTACAATGACATGTCTATACATACGGTTTGCAATACGGTTCCATGCGGTTTTTACACTGAAAAAGGATACAGGAACCGGATTGCAAAAACAAGATGTGAATGCAGCCTAAGTAACGCTTTCTCCACTTCTCCTTGCATGCTGTGTAAAGACCCATTTTCCATTCTATGAATGATGACACAGAGATATCTGCGCCACAATGTTTGTAACTATCTATGAGCAAAGTTTTACGAGTGCAAGTAAATGCAGGGAGGCGGTGGCTTGACTGGTCGCTTTGCCAGGGCTATCTTATCGGTAGCATTTGTTAGGCTTGTAAAGAAATATTTGAAGGGACAATACAGCCAGTCATAGAGGAAGAGGCACTACTCCTCCCTTTGTTGAACGTTTCCCCTCCTCACCCCATCATTCTGCCTTTCAGCTGTTGGGTGTTGAGTTATTTTGCCTGAATGTTGATAGCAGCAGCTGTTACTGCAGCAGAAGCCTCCTGCAACACACAGTGAAGAAGACTGGGAGCAGAGAGCAGGCAGCTCAGCACTGGACAGAGGGAGTGCATGCTTAGCAGTGCCCAGAGCCACACACAGGCAAGAGGAGCTCCCATCCACCAGGATATCACACAAGGACATACAATCGGCTATAGACTAGGTGCCTTATCATCATCATTAGCTGTCATCTACTCAGTGTGATCAAGGTAAGATAGATGTCATTTACTTCGCCAGTAGGCAATGCCAGGCTATGCCATGCCACCCTGTCATCAGGGCAGTGCAGAAATGTCCTAATGTGTGACAGCGGGCTCGAGTATGTGTTATAGGAGTGTCACCATCATCCTCTCCAATTCATCTTGTCTTCCTAAACTCTTTTTCCATATACATTTCATTAGTTTTTTCCTTAGTTTTCCCTTTCTCATTCGTCACAGGCCCTAATAGGGAATGCTTATAGCTATATTTGGAAAGTGACCTCTTCTCTGCAGCAAGCAGTCAGTCTCCTTCTTTAGCTGCTGCAACACTCTTCACTACAAAATCTAATTTTATTGTATTAAAGGCACATCTACCTGGAGCTCCTTGTCGTGTATTTCACCATATTTGTTTCACTGTATAAACTTTGTGTCCCAGCCCTTCACTTTGATAGCACTGATAAGTGAAGAAACAGATTATTACTATTATTTGATGTTACTTGTAGAATATCGCATATTATTGACTGTCCTTTAAAGGACTACAAGGTCTGCCTAGGTAGGGTGACTGTCACACTTTGGAAGCAGCCATCTTGTCCTATCAATGACACATGCACTCCAATGGGAGCTGGTTGGAAATATAAGTAATTCCATTTCCTGACATGCACGACGCTGACAGGGTTGGGATGTGATTTTTGCAGGTCGGCTGTATGTGGGAAATTCATCCTTGGCGTACGTATTTGTTCTGTAATCAGGTTGAGTGCACGGCTTAGATAAAATTATAGACTGCAATAAATGGAGGGTAGTAAAACTGTTAGCATGAAGGATCTTGGTGTTTCAGGAAAGCATCAATTACACAAAAGATGGCAAATGTGATGTTTTCAAGGACCATAGGTCTCTGGATCTTTAATGGGGTCAGCGGTTATATATTTTAACATCAATGTGCTAGCATGGTTGTGCTCATGGCGCTAAGTTTGTAGGTTTACAATGTTCGCAAATCAGTGTTATCAGTAGTTTTCTAGTTTTTTTTAAACATATTTTGTTGGCTAGTACAAATGTAATGAACCCACCTTAAAATGATCTCAGACAATATGTACAGAGGAACAACAAGGGGCATCATATTTGCTCAGGATGGTGCTGTTCTAATGAAGGCCAAGGTGATATGTCAGAGCATCATTTAGTACTTGTAAATATATGTAACTCATATCATTGAAATAGATGGGAGCTATTTATCTAAGAGATCTGATGTTACAGTATATATTTGTATCATTTTTATTTTATGTCGTAGGTATGGCTCAGACAAGACGTGAACAGAACCATAGCACATTATCTATACTGTAATGTTCTGTGTAATGCATGTTCAGTTCTTCAGTAGTGCTCTACCTTTTTAAAGGCGTATTTCTACTGCAGGCATCCATGGTGTATTGATACAGTTAAACTGATGTTCTTGCGCTTTATTTTATACTGAGATGCACTCAGGGAGGCATGTAAAGGAAGAACAAACCTGTACTCACCTGCCTCCGATGCCCTGACACTGCCTTTCCGACGGTGTCACGTCCCACTGCCAAGCTGTTACTGCTCTGATCCAATCCAATCACTGGTGGAGGCTGGTCAGTGCCAGGTATTGGCTGAGTGGGTATTTTCTTAGTGTCAAGATCATTGCAGAAAGTGCTAAACAGCAGAAACAGACACAGTCAGAACAACACGGTGAAGTGAAGGATCACAGGCACGTAAATTAATGTTTTTATATGCCACCCTGAAGTAGAAAATTAATGCTCTGGAATACCCCTTTAATTCCATCTATACCAGTGGTCTCAAACTGTGGCCCTCCTGATGTTGCAAAACTTCAACTCCCAGCATGCCCAGACAGCCGTTGGCTGTCTGGACATGCTGGGAGTTGAAGTTTTGCAACATCTTGAGGGCCACAGTTTGAGACCATTGATCTATACTGACTGGTCCTTTCTCTGGTTATTTTCAGAAATCCCAAGAAGAAAGTAACATAAGGCCTTAAAGTGATAAGGCCTTAAAGTGATATGCAGTAGAGGTAGGAGGAGTCGGCACTCGTTTCAGTAGCGTGGTGCATGCGGATCAGAAAACATATGTAGTAGATAGAAGAAATCCCAGCACTCACAAGTAGATGCTGAATCACCTTAAGTGTTTATTAGTAGACTCATGCATACAGCATAGTAGCGACACACAGGACGCTTTTCGGCCACCTCATGGCCTTTATTAACTGATCTACCTGTACAATGCAGAAGGCAGGTATATGGGGAGAGGAAGCCATCCCCTCCCGGGTGATAGGTGAAAACACCTGTGAAAACCGGAATGTATCTTCACTTTACAATAACCATGGTGAGGACATAAATAAACCAGAACCACAAGGATAAAATAACAAATATAAATATATATAGCACAACCATAGATTACTAAAGTAGAGCAATATCTCAAAAGGCAGAGATGCACATAACTATATAGTATACGACCTGAACTGAGGCTATATAGAGATTCATGAGGAACCATTCTGACCATGCTCTATACTAGAAATGGGTAGACCGTGATCTCAATGGTGAATCTAAAAGGAAATATAAAAAGCAGTTAAAATATGGAAATCAAAGACGGCAATAAAAAACGGCATGTTCACAAGATCTGGTTTAATTCGTAGTCTCGGTTCAGACCCCTGGGTTCTATAGTATTAAGACGATTGATCCAAATTGCTTCCTTTATAAGCAGTAACTTTTTGATGTTACCTCCCCTGCGTGGTCTTTCTACATGATCTATAACCTGAAACCTTAGTTGTGAAATGTTATGGCCCATTCTATCAAAATTGTACGGAATGGGAAAAAGTAGAAAAAGTTTTTGCAGCAGATGTTTAGTATTGCCAACGTATAGGAGACCGCATGGACACTTGATGGAGTACACCACATTCTTCGAGTCACATGTGTAGAAGGACTTGATCCTGATAGTTTCACCACCCTGGGGGTGTTGAAACTAGACACCTTAGTTCTTAAAAATGAGGGCGAGGGTCTAGAGACAGACCTCTACAGAATATCTATTGACTGTAATAGTCTGCTGCACTTTACCAGCTCTCACCCCAGAGCTGTTAAACTATCACTTCCTAGAGCTCAACGACAGAGGATCAAGAAAATCGTGAGTGATCCAAACGTAAGGAAGATAAGACTGAATGACCCTGAAAATAAATTTAGGGAACGGGGGTACCCAGAAAGAGTGTTGGAAAAAGTGAGAACCCCTTCCACTAGGACCCCTTTGGACACACCAAGGGTTCCATTCGTCAGGAACTTCCATCGCCTTTCTTACAAAATAGATAAGGTGGTTAAGAAGTATTGGTATCTCTTAAATAAGTCCTTTCCCTAAATTGAATAATTTAAACATCCACTACTCATCTGTAATAAAAGGGCACCAACATATGTGACAAACTCGTCAGGGCAGACATTGGCTCTACACGCACTGCCACATGTCAGACCTTCCTATAGAGCAGAAAGAATGGGACTTATCGATGCCACCATTGCGCCCAATGCAGTTATATAATTAGGGGTGACACCATTCAACACCCCCAGAGTGGTGAAACTATCAGGATCAAGTCCTTCTACACATGTCACTAGAAGAATGTGGTGTACTCCTTCAAGTGTCCATGTGGTCTCCTATACGTTGGCAAAACTACACAGCGTGTAGGAGACCGCATAAATCAACACAAATCCACAATCCGCTGCAAAAACCTACTTTTTCCCATTTGATAGAATGGGCCATAACATTTCACAACTAAGGTTTAAGGTTACAGATCATGTAGAAAGACCACGCAGGGGAGGTAGCATCAAAAAGTTACTGCTTAAAAAGGAAGCATTTTGGATCAATCGCCTTAATACTATAAAACCCAGGGGTCTGAACCAAGACTATGAATTAAACCAGATCTTGTGAACATTCCGTTTTTGATTGCCGTCTTTTATTTCCATGTTTTAAATGGTTTTTATATTTCCTTTTAGATTTACTGTTGAGATCACGGTCTACCCATTTCTAGTATAGAGCATGGTCAGAATGGTTCCTCATGAACCTCTATATAGCCTCAGTTCAGGTCGTATACTATATAGTTATGTGCATCTCTGCCTTTTGAGAGATTACTAAAGTAGAGCAATCTATGGTTGTGCTATATACATATATTTGTATTTGTTATTTTATCCTTGTGGTTATGGTTTATTTATGTCCTCACCATGGTTATTGTAAAGTGAAGATACCTTCCGGTTTTGACAGGTGTTTTCATAATTGTAAGCGCTGCGGAATCTGTAGGCGCTATATAAATAAATAAAATAAATAAATCACCAGGAAGGGGATGGCTTCCTCTCCCTATATACCTGCCTTCTGCATTGTACAGGTAGATGAGCTGATGAAGGCCATGAGGTGGCCGAAACACCTCCTGTGCGTCGCTACTACGCTGTATGCATGATTCTACTAATAAACACTTAAGGTGATTCCGCATTTAAAGGGATATGCCACTCCTGGCAGGTGTTGTTTAGGATTTATTATGTAGGCATTGTTGTAGAGCTCCTAACACTTAGGATAATGTTGTGATTCACTACACAGTGCCTGGACTAAAGCTCCATTCTATAGGAAAAAGGTAAGAGTGCTGCCTCCATACTTGGAATTGATCGAAGTCCAGGCAGTTGGACCCCTAGTAGTCAGAGATTGATAACATATCTAATAAATATTCTGTTTATAGTTTTGGTGTGGTAATAATGCCTTTGATATATAAATGAATTGCTTTATAAATCCTCTTTCATGTGCTGTTCTATCATAGTTACAATATTTATAAGGTTAAAAAAAAGACCAAAGTTCATCAAGTTCATCCTAAAACCCTACTGTTGAGATCCACAAGAAGGCAAAAAACCCTTATGAGGCTCGTGCCAATTGCCTCATACCAGGGTGAAAAATGTCTTACTGACTCCAAATATAGATGTTCTGTCCTTATAAATCTAGCGTCCATAGCCTGTAATGTTATTACTCTCTAGAAATGTATCCAGACCCCTTTAAACTCTTTTATTGTGTTCACCATAACCACCTCCTCTGGCAGAGAATTCCACAGTCTCACTGCTCTTACAGTAAAGAATCCTCATCTGTGCTGGCGTAGACATCTTCTTTCCTCTAAACGTAGAGGATGCCCCCTTGTTATAGATACAGTCCTGGGTATAAATAGATCATGGGAAAGATCTCTGTACGGTTCCCTGATATATTTATACATAGTTATTAAGTCGCCCCTATGCCTTTTTTCTAAACTAAATAACCCTAATTCTGATAATCTTTCTGGGTACTGTAGTCCTCCCATTCTCCGTATTACCCTGGTTGCCCGCCTTTGAACCCTCTCCAGCTCCACTATATCTTTCTTGTACACTGGTGCCCAGTACTGTACACAGTATTCTATGTGTGGTCTGACTAGTGATTTGTACAGCGGTAGAATTATTTCCTTATTGTGGGCATCCATGCCCTTGTTGATGCCCCCCCATGTTTCTATTTGCCTTGGTAGCGGCTGCCTGACACTGGTCTCTACAGTTAAATTTAGGGTATGTTCACATTGAGTAATGTGAACAGAATCTCCGCACGCAGAATTCCCCAAACAGAGATGCTATCTGGCGGCCGCCACAGAAGGTAGGACCACACGGCCATGCGCTGTCACCATTGATGGCAATGCAGGGCCCGCGGACTTCCATGCATAGAATGAACATGTTCTTTCTTTGCGTGGATCAATTTCGCAGTGTAAACGGGTCCGTGGAAGACCCATTCACACTGATTTAGGGGTTCACACCGCAAAATTCTGACACGCAATTCTGCCCGCGCCAATTCCTCAGTGTGAACATACCCTTAGGTGAAGTTTTTATTTGGTTTTTTTTCTGGCAGTTTTTGAAAAATTGCCACTGCAGTTTTTGAGCCAAAGTCAGAAGTGGATCCATAAGGATGTAGTAGTTTAAAGGGGTACTCCGGTGAAAACCTTTTTTCTTTTAAATCAACTGGTGGCAGAAAGTTAAACATATTTGTAAATTACTTCTATTAAAAAATCTTAATCCTTCCAGTACTTATTAGCTGCTAAAAGCTACAGAGGAAATTCCTTTTCTTTTTGGAACACTGATGACATCACGACCACACTGCTCTCTGCTGACATCTCTGTCCATTTTAGCAACCATGCATAGCAGATGCATAGCAGATGTATGCTAAGGGCAGCATGGTGGCTCAGTGGTTAGCACTGCTGCCTTGCAGTGCTGGGGTCTTGGGTTCAAATCCCACTAAGGACAACAATAAATAAAGTGTTATTATTATTATAATAACGTCAGCAGAGAGAACTGTGCTCGTGATGTCATCAGAGAGCATTCCAAAAAGAAAAGAATTTCCTCTGTAGTATTCAGCAGCTAATAAGTACAGGAAGGATTAAGATTTTTTTTTAAAGAAATAATTTACAAATATGTTTAACTTTCTGCCACCAGTTGATTTAAAAGAAAAAAGGTTTTCACCGGAGTACCTCTTTAAGTCCTTCCTATATATGTCCTATTCCTTTTGAATACACTTCTGGCTTTGGCTCAAAAACTGCAGTGGCCGTTTTTCAAAAACTGCCAGAAAAAAAACCAAGTGGAAACTTAGCCTTACTGTTAACTACAATTCCTAAGTCGTTTATAATTACCGTAATTCACTCTGGTATTTAGATACATATTTATATATTTAACATTTCTATATGAGAGACCCTTGATAAAGTGAAGATGAGGAAACGTACATTGGGGCTGGTGGTGGAAGCATCCAATTATGGGCGAGTCTTGCATTTATCATGATATAGCAGGTGTCCATATACCACATAGTGCTTCTCAAGCTACCTTTATGACCGTATTTATCTGAGACTCCTCCACATATATAGTTTATGGATAAACAGATTGATCATATAGAGGGACATTTATCAATGTTTGCTTATGTATTCTTTTTTTTTAGTAATTTTTTCTTTACTTTTTTTTGCATATGTGCGACTTATTTATCAACTGGTTTCATCCTGTTAATTTTCTTTCACGTAAACAATTTTTCCTTTTTTACTTTGGTAGTAGCTTTTTCTGCTCCATGTTTGAGCTGGAGTAAATTTAGTCAATTTTTAACCCTGTTGCGACTTTTTTTTGCGCAGTTGCGACTGTCGCAGTTAATAAATACCTGACTACCCGTAGTCCATTTTAAAATTATTACTACGTAGTTCATTTTTGGAAAACTTGCTTTTCTCGCTTTCCAGTCAAAATGTCGCACGAAAAATCGCGTAGTCGCAGTTGCGACAATTTTGTGACAATTATAGTAAAGAAAACCTGACTAAACCCGTTGATAAATGTCCATAATTGAGAGTACTGCCCCACATTGGCATTTTATGCAGTAGCCATGCTTCTTGTTCTCCCTGTGTATACAATGGGGGAGATTTATCAAAACCTGTCCAGAGGATTAGTTGCTGAGTTGCCCATAGCAACCAATCAGATCCCTTCTTTCATTTTTCAGAGGCCCTTTTCAAAAATGAAAGAAGCGATCTGATTGGTTGCTATGGGCAACTCAGCAACTTTTCCTCTGGACAGGTTTTGATAAATCTCCCCCAATGTGTCTATAGTTGCTGACTAAACTGCGTAGGGCATCTTACATGTTTTATTGTCTATATACACAGATTTTACAGAGCATCAAAAACGTATTATCTGTCAATCTAATAAACAAAAGTGTCTATCTGTAAATATACTACATTTGACAAGGTCATTTCTTCATTATTGTATCTAGGTTCTAATGAATCAATATACAGTTATCCCTCAACTTACAATGGCCTCAACATACAATAGTTTCAACATACAATGGTCTTTTCTGGACCATTGTAACTTGAAACCAGACTCAACATACAATGTTACAGACAGTCCAGATCTGTGAAACATGTTAATAGCTGGAAGAACAGACCAATCAGAATGGACATTCACTGGTAAAACCCCTGTATTAGCGCGTGCACTTTAGTACAGTGGTCCCTCAACATACGATGGTAATTCGTTCCAAACGAGCCATCGTTTGTTGAATCCATCGTATGTTGAGGGATTCATGCAATGTAAAGTATAGGAAGCTGTACTCACCTGTCCCCGCCGCTCGAGATGGTGTCCCCGCCGCTCCCGATGGTGACCCCGGCCTCCGCTGGGCTCTCCGCTGTCTTCTCCGGTCCTCTGCTGTCTTCTCCGGTCCTCTTCTGTCTTCTCCGGTCCTCTTCTGTCTTTCGCAAGGCCTTACTGGGCCTGCGTAGCGACGTCATTACGCCGGCTGCGTACGCCATTCCTATTGGCTGACGTGCACAGCAGTGTATTGACGTCATCGGAGCAGGCCGAGAAGACACCAGAAGACCAGTGCTGGACCCGGATGGCACCCCGGAACATTGTGGAGGGGTAAGTAATACTTACCGCACCACACGGGGAACATTAAGCTGCTATCCGGCAGCAGCTTAAGCATTTGGCGCTGCCGGATAGCACTTAATGCGATGGCCCCGACATAAAAAAGCATCGTATGTCGATGCTGACATCGACATGCGATGGCCTCTGAGAGGCCATCGTATGTCGATTTCATCATATGTCGGGGCCATCGTAGGTCGGGGGGGGGGGGGGGGGGGGGTCACTGTACTGAAGTGCATGCACTGAATTCCTGTCTGGTAGCGCCCCCTACAGTACAGGGAGGTATTACATGTTGAGTACTACTCTTAACCTATTTCACAGTTAGCTGCTCCTTTGGACACCAAGTAAAGGCAGCTCCATTTTACTTTTTTAGGACATTGCGTGTACTGCACAGGACCCTGAAGAAACTCCTGTCCTCTACATAGACCATTGTTTCCCAACCAGGGCGCCTCCAGCTGTTGCAAAACTACAACTCCCAGCATGCCCGGACAGTCATCGGCTGTCCGGGCATGCTGGGAGTTGTAGTTTTGAAACATCTGGAGGTCTGCAGGTTGAAGACCTCTGTGGCCTTTTGTGGCCTTTGTCATCATCCAGACCCCCCCCCCCCCTTTGGTTTTCTACTCACCTCCCCCCTAGTGACGTTGCCCTGTGCGTCGTCGTCAAGGCAACGTCACTAGTCCGGGGCCGGGCCCGGAGCCGAGAAGAGGGCCCCCCTTAGCTGGGAGTTGTAGTTTTGCAACAGCTGGAGGCACCCTGGTTTGGGAAGCACTGACACAGAAAGTGATTTACAGCTCCCAGCAGATCTTTCTTTCTTTTATATGTAAGGATTTGCTTTATCTATATTAGTTATCTAGTTATTTTTCTTTAATCCTCACTTTTTCCTATTTTTGGATGACATTTTGGTGGCTTCAGAACCAATTACCAGGTTTCCATAGAGTTATAGACTCAACATACAATGGTTTCAACATACAATGGTCGTCCTGGAACCAATTAATATTGTAACTTGAGGGAGCACTGTACATTTTATGAAAATGTAAAAAAAAAAAAAAAGGTAAAATAAGTCTCAGAACTGAGGCTGAATGGAAATGTTTTATTTTAGTTGACGTGGGTTTAACACTGTGGCATTAACCATGCTTTAAAACCTCCAACCTGCGCTTGATGGATTGCGTGGCGTTCAGTATAATGTCGCGTTACTTACTTCCAGGTGTCATCAAATGTCATAATATTATGGTCTGGATTTACTAAGTGATCCATGGACATGGCAGAGCACAGTATAAAGCACTTTACATGTAACTTTAGACCTAGTTAATGGATCATGGGAACATATGTCTCGCCATGTTGCCAAATGTGGTGCGTTATTCCATCTGAGAAGCACATGCACATACTTAATAAAGTTTATTGATAAATCAACATCTTCGCATTGACATTATTTTTTTTATATTTTTTGATTGAGGGGAGAAATCAAGGCTGTTAGGGCTGCTTCTTTTAAGAATAATGGGGGAGATTTATTAGGCAGAGGAAAAGTTGACCAGTTGCCTATAGCAACCAATCAGATCGCTTCTTTCATTTTGCAGAGGCCTTGTTAAAAATGAAAGAAGAAATCTGATTGGTTGTCATGGGCAACTGGGCAACTTTTCCTCTGCACAGGTTTTGATAAATCTCCCCCTATTGAATAGGACTTAGCTGCTTAGGGAGAGGCTATTGTCCTAGAACAAACGTATCAACTGTGGAGCTACCATGGTCAAATATGACCAATATACTGGAGTATCCTGCTGCCTCGTCTTTGTTCCCAACCATAGAGCATTCATACTTGCCATATATAAGGCCGGTGTTTGCTCCACTTCCTGGATTCCAAAGAGTGGAGATCCTCTTCTTCCCAAGAAGAACTCCAGAAAGCAATAGATCAAGTATACATGCAGCTCTATCCATTGTAGTGTGTATGTGTTGCTGAAGCAACAGAGTTTTTCACTATACTCTTAACCCCTTAAGGACCAAGGACGTACAGGTACGTCCTTGGTCCTGCTCCCGTGATATAACGCGGGGTTACACGGTAACCCTGCATCATATCACGGCGGGCCCGGCGTCATAGTGAAGCCAGGACCCGCCGCTAATAGCGTGCAGCGCCAAACGCGGCGCCGCGCGCTATTAACCCTTTCGCTCAGAGCTAAAAGCGAAAGTAAAAGCTGCCGGTTAACTCAGTGGGCTGTTCGGGATAGCCGCGGCGAAATCGCGGCATCCCGAACAGCTTACAGGAAAGCAGGAGGGCCCCTACCTGCCTCCTCGCTGTCCGATCGCCGAATGACTGCTCAGTGCCTGAGATCCAGGCATGAGCAGTCAAGCGGCAGAATCAACGATCACTGGTTTCCTATGAGAAACCAGTGATGAATGATAAAGATCAGTGTGTGCAGTGTTATAGGTCCCTATGGGAGCTATAACACTGCAAAGAAAAAGTGAAAAAAAAAAGTGAATGTATATCATTTAACCCCTCCCCTATTAAAAGTTTGAATCACCCCCCCTTTTCTCATAAAAAAAAAAAACACAGTGCAAATAAAAATAAACATATATGGTATCACCGCGTGCGTAAATGTCCGAATTATAAAAATATATTGTTAATTAAACCGCTCGGTCAATGGCGTACGCGCAAAAAAAGTCCAAAATAGTGCATTTTTGGTCACTTTTTATATCAATAAGTCCTATCAATGTAAAAATTGTACCGTTAAAAACTTCAGATCACGGCGCAAAAAATGAGCCCTCATACCGCCCCATAGATGGAAAAATAAAAAAGTTATAGGGGTCAGAAGATGACAATTTTAAATGTATTAATTTTCCTGCATGTAGTTATGATTTTTTCCAGAAGTACGACAAAATCAAACCTATATAAGTAGGGTATCATTTTAATCGTATGGACCTACAGAATAAAGATAAGGTGTCATTTTTACCGAAAAATGTACTATGTAGAAACGGAAGCCCCCAAAAGTTACAAAACAGCGTTGTTTTTTTCAATTTTGTCGCACAATGATTTTTTTTTCTATTTCACCGTAGATTTTTGGGCAAAATGACTGACGTCATTACAAAGTAGAATTGGTGGCGCAAAAAATAAGCAATCATATGGTTTTTTAGGTGCAAAATTGAAAGAGTTATGATTTTTTAAAGGCAAGGAGCAAAAAACGAAATTGCAAAAATGGAAAAAACCCCGGTCCTTAAGGGGTTAAAACTACAGTGTGCTAGCCTCATGCATGCATGGTCACCTTACATAATCCTATTTGGAGAGCCACATGGGGGTCAGGAGACCCCATTCCGTCCAGATATGATGATCCCAGAGGTGGCTATTTCACCACTAGTGACCCATCCCTGCTCTTATGCTATGCGCCATATAGGCATGCATGCTAGTATCATCCAGACAGAGAGAAGCATATCTGTTACCAAATGGTTGGGGACACATGGAATGAATGGCAGAGAAACTGCAGAGATGTGGTTTGTGGCCTATAGCTTAGATGCCTTTGAGAGCATATGCACAACATTTTAGAGTTATCCAATGTGTATAATCCTTTTATTTAACTATAGGCAGAAAAAACACAAGACAGAGCTTCTCATTGGGCAGTATTTCTGGTATTGTTGGTGATACAGGTGAGTAGTATAAGAAAACCACTCACCTTAATCGGTTATGTTTAGCACACAGCAACCTTAGATGTCTTTATGTATATTGGAATAACGGTGCAGCCATCCGGATTTTTCGAGTGGATCCTCTTCACACGCAACAAGTAGACACTCAAACGTGGCAGTGGAAAAAAATATATCGAGATTATCGGCGCCATCCGTTGGCAAAACCTTCAGGGTAGACTGGTTAGTATACCAAATATTCTTTATTAGCTTTGTCAGACGCGTTTCGAGGTATGATACCTCTTTTTCAATTAAAAAAGAGGTATGTTACCTCGAAACGTGTCTTACAAAGCTAATAAAGAATATTTGGTATACAAACCAGTCTACCCTGAAGTCTGTACCAACGGATGGCGCCGATAATTTTGATAAATTTTTTCCATTGCCACTTTTGAGTGCATAATCCTTTTATGTAATAAAGATGTCATCCATATCTGTTAATTAATGCAGTATGTCCTATTTTGCATGGATTTCACGCCAGTGCTCCATTTCCCAGCATTGTTTATAAATGGCCTCACTGTTTCCATAAAAATATTGCACTTCCTAATGCATACAGAACAAGCTGACTTCTTTACTTCAGTTGTATTAGAAAAGGGTTCATGTAAGTTGCAGAAAGCCAGTCAGTATGGTCCAGTGAACAGTGAATTTCATTATCCTAAGGCCAAGTTTTCTTTTTGGCGTTTTGCCCAAAAAAATGCCAAAACGGCCCCATGGCGTTTTTTCATTGAAAAAACACTGCGGCCAGATTTTAGCTGTAAATCAATGAAAAAACGCTAAATTCTTTTTCCACTTTGCATTTTTCACTTTGGCGTTTTTTTAATCCTTTTGGCATTTTTCAGCTCCTTGGCGGCTTTGCAGTTGCAGCATGTTGAGCCTATGGCGTTTTTTCCCCCTGAAATCATGGCGTTTTTCTCCCATAGAAGTCTATGGGAGTAAAAAAAACGCCATGTGTGTTTTAACTTTGGCGTTTTTGCAGGTGCTTTTTATTCTTTTTTTTATTTTAGCGATCCAAAGTGATGGAGATACCTTTTTTAATAAAATTTTGTTGGGTACCATTAAAAAAAAATCATAAAAAAGATACAGTAGTGATTGAAAAATTGTATTCAACGAAATATATCTTTTTTTATAACTACATTTTTATTCATTTTTAAACAGGGATCAATTTATATGTGCGTGCAGGGAACTAAAAATGTAGCCGTCAATAATAAAAATGTAGTGTGTGTGTGTGAGTTTTTCACTTTTTTCCCCACATTTTTTAGGTTTTACAGTCCTGACACCCGACACGATTGTCCTATCTATTGCAGAGATGCGGAGTGGCTTTCTCCTGCGCTCCGCATCTCTGCACTATACTCCGGCCAGTGATATGAATAGAACATCACTCATTCATATTTACCGCTGAGAGCGGGGATTGGCTGCCACCATCCGGCCAATCCCCACTCTGGGCAGAAAATATAAATGAGCAATGTTCTATTCACAGAGATTATAGTACAGATATTCGAGTGCTGTATAGAGCCGCTCCGCATCTCTGCAATATTATGGACAATCGCATCGGGTGTCAGGAGTGAAACTCGGGGCAATCTGTCTATCTGTCTATTCCATGCTGGAAGTAGTAGTACTACCTAAAAAAATTTAAAAAATAGAGAAAAAAAAGCGAAACACACACTTTATTAAAAATTTATTAGAATTTTGTTAAAAACATTAACAAAATTTTGTTAAAAACATTTTTTCCTATCCCTACTGCATCCTTTTTTTTGGTACCCAACAAATTTTGAAAAAAACGCCAGAGGGGCCAAAAATGCTATTTCCAAATGCAAAAACGCCAGAAAAAACATTAGATGCAGGAAATTGCACTGGTGTTTTTATCTGCGTTTTTTTCACACAAAAAAAAAACCAAGTGGAAACTTAGCCTAAGGAAGTGGGAAGGTGATGGAATGCTTGGGAAATCATCAACCCCAACTTTACCTATCCAAGCACATGCAATTGGTGATATTCTTATATCACTCTTACTCTATTGGGGATATCTATTGTTATAATCTTTACGTTGCCAGTTGCATGGTTACCGATTTGCACTTGTTTGTATCTTGTTCGCATATTCATACTTTGAAGCATAGACTTCTGTTGCAATTCTTTTGGAACATCTAGGAGTTGCCAGGTAGTAAAGATGAGTCTCACAAGATGGTTTTTATTGTAAGGCGAAGTTCACACTACAAAATTTGTGGATGAAAAATTTCCGACTGGAGATTCTGAGTAAGGCCAGCACCGACTGAATAAGGAATGTCAGCCTCGAAGACTCTGCAATGTACACTCTGCAGTGGAATCCCATTGCGCCCAATTCTGCTTGGAAATTCCATAGTGTGAACCAGGCCTTAGGCTAGGTTCAGACTACGGAATTTCTGCCTGCAATTCTGCTTTGAAATTGCAGGCATAAATTCCGCTTGCTAAAATGTATAGTGTAGTGAATGGTTTTCCGTTCACAAAGTCACACTTCGGAATTTGTGAAGCAGAATTTGTGAACGGAAAATTTGCTTGGAAATTTCCGCCTGAAGAAAGGCGTTGCTCTTTCTTCAGGCGGAAATCCGCGCGGAACACATTGCAGTCTATTGGAGACTGCAGTGTCCGCGGGGTCCTAGTGCCGACTGATTCAGTCAACGCTGGCCGCACTCGGAATCTCCGGGCGGAAATTTTCTGCCCGGAGATTCTATAGTCTGAACCTAGCCTTAGTGTTTCTTGTTTCTATGAGTAGTAAAGGAACTTTGTTAGCATGAATAAAAAAATAAATAAATAAATAAAAATGTATATATATATATATATATATATATATATATATATATATATATATAGCCACAGGCCTCTCACCTCAGCCAAGCCAGATAACCCTGCTCTGTACCAACGAGGGGCAAACACCCCGAAACAGCTGTCTGCAGATGGGTCCTCTTTCCTTCCGGAGAGAGTTCTGGCTTGGCATAAATCCCAATCAGTTCTGAGACTTCTTAACTAGAGCCGGAGCTGCTTGCAGGACACACTGGGGGACATTTACTAATCTAGTCTATTCTGGGTATGCTTATAGACCAGCGTATGTGGTAGTCTCCTGCCTATTGTGCTCCTAATTTATCAAAGGTCTCACAGCCCTTGATAAATTCTGTGCTCAGACTTCAGGGTCTACAGCTTAACCTGCATTTAGACCTGCTCCAACATGGTCTGACATTTCAGCGTATTTTGGGCAGATGCGACTTGTCGCACAAAAGTCGCACTTGATAAATTCAGCACCAATGCATTTTCCAATGCATTTCCGTCTAAAATAGACTTGCATGCATCATGTTCTAAAAATCCTCCACAGCAAAAGTCGCAGAAAAGTCGCACATATTTAGACTGCGACTTTCTGTGCAACAAATTTAGACAGGAAAAACCAGTCTAAATCCTTTGATAAATCTCCCCCACTACCTGTGAAGGTGGTGTGATGAGCTGATTTGAATATTTATATTATATATACATATATATATATATATATATATAGGGGAATCTGCAAATCAGCTCATTACATCACCTTTTCAGGCAATGTTCCCTGGTATCAGCTTAGCTCCAGTTACGGAATATAAAAAGCTATGCCTGCGGAGTGCTTAGTGGCCCTTGAAAGCTCTGTCACACCAGGAGTGGTGAACTCTCCCTGAGTTAAATACTCATCCCGTATATATATATATATATATATATATATATATATATATATATATATATAGTTTTTAATGTGATTTTCTATTATGCATACCTTCATTGGCAAACCTTTATTTTTGGTGCAGAATGTGAAAAAATTTGTTCCATCAAATTAGGGGTGCTTACCTCAATTAGGCGTGCTTGAGCAGGAGTGATTGAGGCCCTATTCACACCTGACTTATACGTACTGTTTTTATTGATGAAGATAGCAGAGTCTTCCGATTTATCATGTGTCCATCAGGTTTACATTTTCATTTTTTGCTGGATAATATAGTATAGCTCCTATGCAACTCCTGCTATGAAAAAAACTGCTGATGAAATGTGTGAACAGAGCAATTTAACGGGGAGCTCCACTGGAAAAAATTTCAACCGGTGCCAGAAAGTTAAACAGAGTTGTAAATTATATATAACGAAGCAAGCTCAGCACCACTCTCTGTATCTTGAGGACAGGAAAAGCTGGGACCCTTAAAGACTTCTCCCCTTGCAACTGCTCGAGGTACATACAGGTGCTGCTATGCTGTGAGACAGTGTGAACAGGTATCCAATAGGAAAAAGAAGCGGAGCACTCACCAGACCTTGAATGCAGGTAGACTTTATTGACCGGGACGATCAAAGGCACATCAGGGGGAGGTGGTACAGACAGGGGAGTGTAGCTTAGAGACGCGGGGGTATCCTCTCGGTGACGGACCGTTGTGCGCCGAAGTGCTTCTCCAGAGGATACCCCCGCGTCTCTAAGCTACACTACCCTGTCTGTACCACCGCCCCCGATGTGCCTTTGATCGTTCCGGTCAATAAAGTCTAACCGCATTCAAGGTCTGGTGAGTGCTCCGCTTCTTTTTCCTATTAGAGTTGTAAATTACTTCTATTAAAAAATCCCAATCCTTCCAGTACTTATCAGCTGCTGTATATTACACAGGGAGTTCTTTTCTTTTTGAATTTCCTTTCTGTCTAACCACAAGTGCTCTCTGCTGACACCTCTCCTGCTATGGCAATCTGCTCCTACTCTGGACAGTTCCTAAAATGGACAGAGGTGTCAGCAGAGAGCACTTGTGGTCAGGCAGAAAGGAAACTCAAAAAAGAAAATAACTTCCTGTGTATTATACAGCAGCTGATAAGTATTGGAAGGATTGGGATTTTTTTTTAAAGAAATTAGTTACAAATCTGTTTAACTTTCTGGCAACCAGTTGATTTAAAAGAAAATGTTTTCCAGTGGAGTCCCCGTTTAAGTGGTTATCCAGGAAAAGTAAAACAGATCTAATTTCTTTTAAAAATAGCTCCATGTTTATTCCCAGGTTGTGTGTGGTATTACAACTTGGCTCCATTCCCTTCAATGGAACTGAGGATAACCTCTTTAAGGTCCCTGTACACTTTAGTCAAACCTTGACCAAACCCGTAGACTTAGGTGGGACCAGCCAAAACTCAAAAGTGTATGGGGCCTGCTCAACTCTCCTCTAACAGATGATTTTAGGGGAGAGATGGCCACCAGACTTGTCAGTCCAGTAAGAACAAATGAAACTTAGGCTGTTCCATTTATGATTGTTCATGTGAATGGTGAGATTAGGAAAGATAGCTGAATCTTTGGCCAACAACTATTGATGGCATTTGTCCACTTTCATACATGGGTCAACTGTGCCTAGCTGTGAATATGTGCAAATGTGAGATTTTATGGGTGTGCCTCTGGTTACTAATATGGATGTCTCTTCCCCAGAAGTTTAAAAATGACAGGAGGAGTCAGCTAATAATTGAAGAGTCTAGACAACTGTATAGGTGGCTTGTTATATTCATGCTTCCTTGAGTCCCCCATAACTGAACTGGCTATTTCCTGTTTGTGTTCCTTCCCTCCAGCTACACTCCCCAGGATACCTTTTTTCTAGGTGGGAACTTACTTATCTCCCTCCAACACATTCATCATTCCACCGATTACATCACAGCTAGGCTCCCTTCCATGTGTGCTGTGCTTGAAACTATGAATCCCTGCAGCCCTGGATCTCCCTCCCACCCAGTGGTTGCTCCGCCCATTGAACCACTGTCATGCTCCCTTTCAACACCTGACTAGTGATGTTATGTATCGGGCCTCGATGCAACCTGGGAAAAACCTAAAACAACACTCATTTTGTATGCTGCTAAAAAATGTTATTAGGACAAAGATCACATCAATTGCAAGACCATCCATGAAACACAGGTACAGACACTATATTATGAAGTACATTAACTTTACAGCACCTGTAGCATAGTCAAATAAAAAAAATCCCTGAATACCCCTTTGCAGGTGTGGCATCTGCTGTCATACCACCATACAGATTCTTGACTGCAGTTAGCACTGTCACTTTTAAACCTGTGGCAGAGGCTGTGTCCTCACTTATAACTAGAAAAAAATTAAATAAAAGGTAAAGTAAATAAAAATTTAAAGAAAACTATAGACAAATGATAGTAAATAAATAAAAAAAATTAAACATTTAAAGAAAATCCAATAGAATCACAGGCCAGTGTTTCCAAATCAAAGGCCAGTGTTACCCAACCAGTGTGCGTCCAGCTGTTGCAAAGCTACAACTCCCAGCACACCCAGACAGCCAAAGGCATGCTGGAGGTTATAGTTTTGCAACAGCTGGAGGTGCCCTGGTTGGGAAACACTGTTATAGACACATCTATGTCCATGAATCTGTTTTGCTGTCTCTTGTGTTAGTCAGTGTCAGCAGAGAATTCTTGCCTCCCAGAATTAGAACGTGTGCTCGTTCCAGAAGCTTGTGGGACTGAATTTGGTGTGAAGCCTTGGCCAGGAATCAGATTTTGTCCATACTTTGTAAATCAAATGCCTGAGACTCTCAAATGTGTTACATAATATGTAGTCGTAAGTTGTAAGAATTTGCTAAATAATGGCAGCCCACAACAATGCCCCGTAAAGGCAGAGAACAAGACAGTTGTACAATTTGTAGCCGTCTTTTAACTAAATACCACTTAACCATAAACGTGCTGCAGATTTAGAAGTGTAGATAATAGTAACCTGAGAAGAACTATTTCTGTATGCATCAATACACAAGTTTCCAAGTATTCAGCACACATATAGAGTGAGATTGAGATTGGTCACTGTCCAAGATTTAGTAATCCTGGTGTAATATATCGCAGAACTCTATAGCACCTGGCAAATGCATTATTCACAGTCCTAAACACTTACCACTGTTGTTCCCTACTGATTACCATTTCCTAGTCCTTATCTCCATAAACGGAAATGCCCGATGCGCCAATACCTGGCTGAGATGTGTCACCGCTGCAGTCAATGGAGTGGAGGAAATGGTGATCAATGGAGACCTGGTAAGCACTGGAATGGCAGCTGGATGGGCGGGTGCTTTTTGTATTGTTTTTTTTTTTTTACAAAAATGCAAAACAACCCTGTGGCATTCTAAAACCAATAAAATATAAGCTTTTCTCTCTTATTATTTTTATGGGGAGGAACAAATGGAAAAAAATTTTGCCATCATTTTTTGCATTTGGTTGTGAACTAGTTGGGGTTCAAGTAACCTGTTACCTTATGTTCTGATTACTATCATAATGCTTCAGCATTCCCAGTATACCGAAGCATTATACAGTAAGGACATGCTCGGAGTTGTAGGGGGGGTTTGACAATCTCCCGCACCACATGACTACAACTCTCAGCATATCCTTACAGTAAGGGCATGCTGGGAGAGTTGTAGGGGAGTGGGGGCGGGGGAAAAGCTTGTTACCTGCCCCCTGCTGCACAAATACAACTCACAGCATGTCCTTACAGTAAAGGAATGCTGGGAGTTGTAGTCAGGTGGTGCGGGAGATTGTCACACCCCCCTACAACTCCCAGCATGTCCTTACTGTAAGGGCATGCTGGGAGTTGTAGTTGTGCGGCAGGGGGCAAGTGACAGGCTTGTCACCCCCCCTTACAACTCCCAGCATGGCCCTACAGTAAGGACATGCTGAGAGTTGTAGTCATGTGGTGCGGGGGAGATTGTCACCCCCCCTACAACTCCCAGCATGTCCTTACTGTAAAGGCGTGCTGGGAGTTGTAGTTGTGTGGCAGGGGGCAGGTGACAGGCTTGAAACGTGTTGAAACGTGTTGTGTTTTTTTTTTATTTACTTGACAGGCTCAGTAGTGGAAGCTGTCTAATAGACAGAATCCATTACTAAGTCAGGGCTTCGTGTTAGCAGCTAGCACTAACCCCCAATTATTAACCCGGTACCCACCGCCACAGGCCCAGTACCAACAGGCCCGGAGCATCAAATATGGGGCTCCTGGGCCTAGGCGGTAACAGGCTGGTGTTATTTAGGCTGGGGAGGGCCAGTAACAATGGTCCTCGCCCACCCTGGTAACGTCAGGCTGTTGCTGCTTGGTTGGTACTTGGCTGAAAATAGAAATAGGGGGGACCCTATGCGTTTTTTTTTTTAAATAATTAATTATTTATGCAAAAAAAAAAAAAGATAAGATTCCCCCTATTTTTATTTTTAGCCAAATACCAACCAAGCAGCAACAGCCTGATGTTACCAGGGTGGGCGAGGACCATTGTCTCTGGCCCTGCCCAGCCTAAATAATGCCAGCCTGTTATCGCCTAGGCCCAGGAGCGCCATATTTGATGCTCCGGGCCTATTGGTACTGGCACCCCTGTGGTGGTGGGTACCGGGGTAATAATTAGGGGTTAGCGCTAGCTGTTTTGGGGGCTAACGCTAAGCCTCAGCTTAGTAATGGACTCTGTCTATAATACAGCTTCCACTACTAAGCCTGTCAAGCAAATTAAAAAAAACAACACGTTTAAAAAAAAAAAATGTATTCCAAAAAAAACACTCCCCCAAAAGTCCTCATTAACCATTTTATTAACATTAAACCAAAAAAGTACTGATCACTGTACTCCCCTGAATCTAAAGTAATCCACAAGTTACACGGATCTGAAATGAGAAGAAAAAAAATGAGTTAGTACATTTAGGGGGGAAAAGTCGTAAAAAAATGTAAAAAAACATATATATATATATATATATATATATATATCACACATTTTTTTTTCAAAGCTGCAAATTTGTGTTCTGAAATCATTTATTGGTTTTTGCTTATGTGTGCTAAAAAAAAATGGTATTCAAAAGTGATTTATTGGTGTTTGCTTATGTAAGCCAAATATATCAACCCACCATGATAGTATAATTAATATGTCACACATAAGCAAAGCCAAAAGCAAGAAAAAAATGCCTATAGAACTCGCTTACCAAAGCAACAATGATAAATGTCTCCATATGTCTTCAGAATTTTAAAGGTTAATTGACAGTCAGTGATTACCTGTGAGTGCCAGTAAGTGTGATGACTATTTGATCCATACTATTTGCCCTATTTCATGCTAGACTACTGAAGACTTCTTTATATCTTATAGTAGGAGTCTAGATGCATTGCCCAAGAAAGTATAGTAATTGTAACAACAAGCCTAAAAAGTTTTGCACTCCACATACAATAGCCTTTTTATTCATCCATTCTCCAAGTTCTAAATGCTCAAGACAGGTATTTTGGGAGAAGGACACTCCTGCTGACATGAGCATAAAATCTTATCATCCTTGACATCCTAATCCCCTGATGGTATTAATACGTCAGATAAAGGATGTATACCAGACATTAAAAGTGATCCAGCCAAATACTCGATAATCTTATTAAGTAAAAAAAAGTTCTCCATCTTAGAATCAAAAATATTATTTAAATATTGAACACACTTCTTGCAACTGTATGCATGTGAATAAAGCCGTTTTTATTCATCTAGTGCAGTGCTTTCCAAACATGGTGCCTCCAGCTGCTGCAAAACTACAACTCCCATCATGCCTGGACAGCCAAAGTTTGTCAGGACCTTGTGGGCTAAGCAGCATTGGGCATATCTTTTTGTGCAACTGGTTATTGGTGTAAGCATAGTGATTCACTGTTTGTTCCTACTATGCTAATTAGAGATGAGCGAACTTACAGTAAATTCGATTCGTCACGAACTTCTCAGCTCGGCAGTTGATGACTTATCCTGCATAAATTAGTTCAGCTTTCAGGTGCTCCGGTGGGCAGGGAAAGGTGGATACAGTACTAGTAAAGAGTCTCCTAGGACTGTATCCACCTTTTCCAGCCCACGGGAGCACCTGAAAAACTGAACTAATTTATGCAGGATAAGTCATCAACTGCCGAGCCGAGAAGTTCGTGACGAATCAAATTTACTGTAAGTTCGCTCATCGCTAATGCTCACTGTACCGTTAGATGACAACACCTTGTAATTCCTATCCTCCTACAGTACTCTGATATTACCATAGATCTTCCCTGTATACAAGCCCCTGAAGAACACACAATACATGGGAAAAATGAGTCGGCCTTGGCACGGGTGGTAATTTTCTAAGGGATTTCTAGGGTGAGACTAGGGATAGCACGGGGCAGGGGTTGCCCCTCTTAGGGCGAGTTCCCTATGGCCCCTAAGGGAGTAGGAGTAGCCACACTACACATGCCCCATAGGGATTTCCAGGGCTATAATCCCCTGGTGCTGTGGCCTAAATCCCCTCCTATATTAAAGGGACATTGTGGGAGATTTATCAAAACCTATGCAGAGGAAAACCTGTACAGTCGACCATAGCAACCAATCAGATCGCTTCTTTCATTTTTCAGAGGCCTTTTAAAAAAGGAAAGGAGTGATCTGATTGGTTGCTATGGGCAACTGGTCAACTTTACTTTTAGACAGGTTTAAATAAATCTCCCCCATTGTCCTTGGGGGTCTCAATTTTGTTTATTTTGGTTTGATTGTCTCCGGTGAGATTGAGCCTCCATCCATGCTCACTCTCCTCAGTCCTGTCACTCAGAAGGTGTCCTGATTTTGTAGTTTTATAATTGTGTACCACTTCTGTGAATTGAATTGTAGTTTTGCAACAGCTGGAGGTAGACTGTTTGCAAAACACTGATCTAGAGGTAATGACTATGGACACCTTTTGGAACATTTTTTTTGTTTCTTTACTAAAATGTAAACTAGGTTGACGGATCAGACTGCAGCCTCTGCATCTTTCTTCTGAACAACAATCTACGTCCAGCACTTACATTGAAATCAAAGCCATAAGACAAGGTCTATGACAGATAGATCAACAATCAAGCAATTGCAGGGTCAAGTCTCATAGTGGGCTGAAAAGATATAAAAAAGATATAACAATAAAAAAATATATATAAAACTATAAAAAAATTATGTTATGTTATTGGAATCCCCCCAACCAATTGCCAAACAACAAGTAACACATTATTTGACCAACATGGATATATTAAAAAACAAATGCCAAAATTGCGGATACCAATGAGAAACTACAGTTTGGACCATAAAAATATCCCTCACATAGCTCCTTGTACAGGACAAATAAAACAATATGTGCAAAAGTAGTGAAACATAAAAAAAACATAACTGTATCGACCAACAGACTAGGGTGGCAGAAATGCCATTTTACCCCTAGTGTTATACAGCCTTTACAGTGTGGGTTCGGGCCATGTAATAGGGCCCTAATTGACAGCATTCCTAGAATCAGTTTGTATACAGAGATAGCAGTCATTCACAGCGTAGGACTGCCCACTGGACTCCTAAAGCTAGAACAAGTAGAGATTTAAAGAGGCAATATTTACTGATGACCTATAGGAGAGGCCATGAATATCAGATCAGGGATGCTGACAGTCAACACCTGGCCGATCAGCTGAATGCCAGAGCATTAGCACTAGCATACAGTGCTCCCTCAAGTTACAATATTAATTGGTTCCAGGACGACCATTGTATGTTGAAACCATTGTATGTTGAGTCCATAACTCTATGGAAACCTGGTAATTGGTTCTGAAGCCACCAAAATGTCATACAAAAATAGGAAAAAGTGAGAAAATAAGTAGATAACGAATATAGATAAAGCAAATCCTTACATATAAAAGTAAGAAAGATCTGCTGGGAGCTGTAAATCACTGTCTGTGTCAGTGTTTCCCAAACCAGGGTGCCTCCAGCTGTTGCAAAACTACAACTCCCAGCATACCCGGACAGCCTATGGTCCCCTGCACTGACGTATATATACACACATTCATATTTCCCACAGAGAGTTGTGATTGGCTGGAACCATCTGGCCAATCACAGTTCTCTGTGGGAAATATGAATAGGTATATATATACGGCAGTGCAGGGGACCATAGAAGAGCGGCCGCATCTATCCATTATACAGGAGGATCGCAACGGAATCCGGGGCAATTAGTACAGGTACTGCTACTCCCATCATGGAACAGTGTGTGTTCCATGCTGGGAGTAGTAGTACCACTTAAAAAATGATAAATTTCGTAAAATTTCGTTAAATACAATTTTTTCCATCCCAATTTTTTTTTATGGTACCGTCTGAAAAAATGCCAAAGTTAAAAGCCACATGGCATTTTTCTTGGCGTTTTTTTTAATCCCGTAGACTTCTATGGGAGAAAAACGCCACGATTTCAGGGGGAAAAACACCATAGGCTCAACATGCTGCTATTTTGCAAAACCGCCAAGGAGCTGAAAAAGTAAAAAAAAGAGTGAAGAAACGGCAAAAGCATTAAAAAAACGCCGAACTGAAAAAGGCAAGTGGAAATTTTTTTTTCCGATTTCTCATTCATATACAGCTAACATCTGGCCACAACGTTTTTTTGCCGAAAAAACGCCATGCGGCAGAATTGGCGTTTTTCTTGGCGTTCCCCCCCCCCCCCCCCAAAAAAAAAAAAAAGTGGAATTCCAGCCTTAAGGGACTGTCATACTTTCATTCCTTGGAGGATGCACTGCGCTATTTATGTTTGCTGAAGTGTGCTTCGACCAAAAGTGAACAAATAGTTAAGGGCATATTTCTAAAGCAAGGGTACTGGAGACAGAATGGGAACTGGAGAATATTTTATACTGTTGGTATCTTGGGACTGCGTAAGCAAACTTTCAGGCTGCTCTCTGCATGGTATACAGCAGGATATTATTTCATGTGCTCCATTTAACAGCAGTAACATTGTGGCATCTGTGCCATGGATTATATACATTGATCAGGTGGCACAATCTTGACAATCTCATGTTATGTGATCATTAACAAACTAGAAATTAGATTGTGGAGTAAAATGTTTTTCACGGTAAGTTTTTTTTTTCTTCCTGTAAGTGGTAAAATGATTCATCAATATTAAATATTAATAATAAATATTAAAAGCAAACCAAGTAAGAAAGGTTTCTGAAAAGGTGATACCCCATGTACAGGACAGTATGCAGTGAAATACAGTACAGTGGAAACCATTTGTAATACATATAGACTAGATGGAAATGCGTTTAATCTTAATCAATGTTTCTTTATTGTGTACAGCCATTTAATTTTTTGCAAGAAAATAAGAGTAATATTAATTTTTTGGAGGAATTTCATGAGAATAGAGGAGCAGATCTGCCCTTTGAAATAAACAGCACTACTCATCCATTGGCTTTGTCTGGTCCCCATTCACTTGAAAAGAACTCAACTGCAAGACCTGGCAGGCCTATTACTAAGAGTGGTGCTTCTGGGCAAAAAACAGACCCTTTTTCTTGCTATAGTATTGAAGTATTATAAAGATGTTTCTTACTTAAAGGGGTGCTCCGGTGGTAAACATTTTTTTTTTTAAATCAACTGGTGCCAGAAAGTTAAACAGATTTGTTAATGACTTCTATTTAAAAAAAATCTTTACCCTTCCAGAACTTATTAGCAGCTGTTTGCTATAGAGGAAATTCTTCTCTTTTTGAATTTCTTTTTTGTCCGGTCCATAGTGCACTCTCCGCTGACACCTAATATCCATATCAGGAACTGTCCAGAGCAGGAGAAAATCCCCTTAGCAAACCTATACTGCTCCGGGCAGTTCCTGACAGGGACAGAGGTGTGTCACGATGCCGGCTGGCAGAAGGTGGATCCTCTGTGCCAGAGAGGGATTGGCGTGGACCGTGCTAGTGGACCGGTTCTAAGTCACTACTGGTGTTCACCAGAGCCCCCCGCAAAGCGGGATGGTCTTGCTGCGGCGGTAGTGACCAGGTCGTATCCACTAGCAACGGCTCAACCTCTCTGACTGCTGAAGATAGGCGCGGTACAAGGGAGTAGACAGAAGCAAGGTCGGACGTAGCAGAAGGTCGAGGCAGGCAGCAAGGATCGTAGTCAGGGGCAACGGCAGGAGGTCTGGAACACAGGCAAGGAACACACAAGGAAACGCTTTCACTGGCACAATGGCAACAAGATCCGGCGAGGGAGTGCAGGGGATGTGAGGTATACATAGGGAGTGCACAGGTGAACACACTAATTAGAACCACTGCGCCAATCAGCGGCGCAGTGGCCCTTTAAATCGCAGAGACCCGGCGCGCGCGCGCCCTAGGGAGCGGGGCCGCGCGCGCCGGGACAGGACCGACGGAGAGCGAGTCAGGTACGGGAGCCGGGGTGCGCATCGCGAGCGGGCGCCACCCGCATCGCGAATCGCATCCCGGCTGGAGGCAGGATCGCAGCGCACCGGGTCAGTGGATCTGACCGGAGCGCTGCAATAGCGAGAGTGTAGCGAGCGCTCCGGGGAGGAGCGGGGACCCGGAGCGCTCGGCGTAACAGTACCCCCCCCCCTTGGGTCTCCCCCTCTTCTTGGAGCCTGAGAACCTGAGGACCAGACTTTTGTCTAGGATATTGTCCTCAGGTTCCCAGGATCTCTCTTCAGGACCACAGCCCTCCCAATCGACCAAAAAAAAGGTTTTCCCTCTGACCTTCTTGGAGGCCAGTATCTCCTTTACGGAGAAGATGTCCGAGGAGCCGGAAACAGGAGTGGGAGTAACAAGTTTGGGAGAGAAACGGTTGATGATGAGTGGTTTAAGAAGAGAAACGTGAAAGGCATTAGGAATACGAAGAGAAGGAGGAAGAAGAAGTTTGTAAGAGACAGGATTAATCTGGCACAAAATTTTGAAAGGACCAAGATAGCGTGGTCCCAATTTGTAGCTGGGAACACGGAAGCGGACATATTTAGCGGAGAGCCATACCTTGTCTCCGGGAGAAAAAATGGGGGGAGCTCTTCTTTTCTTATCAGCAAACTTCTTCATGCGTGATGAAGCCTGTAAGAGAGAATTTTGGGTCTCTTTCCATATGGTGGAAAGATCACGAGTTATTTCATCCACAGCGGGCAAACCAGAGGGCAAGGGAGTAGGGAGGGGGGGAAGAGGGTGACGGCCGTACACCACAAAAAATGGGGATTTGGAAGAAGACTCAGAGACTCTGAAGTTATATGAGAATTCGGCCCATGGTAGAAGATCTGCCCAGTCATCCTGGCGGGAGGAAACAAAATGCCGTAAATAATCACCCAGGACCTGGTTACTTGCCCATTGGACTGAGGATGATAAGCAGAAGAAAAGTTTAATTTAATCTTGAGTTGTTTACAGAGAGCCCTCCAGAATTTTGACACGAATTGGACGCCTCTATCCGAGACGATCTGCGTGGGCAACCCGTGAAGACGAAAAATGTGTACAAAAAATTGTTTTGCCAACTGAGGCGCTGAAGGAAGACCAGGAAGAGGAATAAAATGTGCCATCTTGGAAAATCGATCAACGACCACCCAAACAACAGTGTTGCCACGGGATGGGGGTAAGTCTGTAATAAAGTCCATACCAATCAGAGACCAAGGCTGTTCGGGGACAGGCAGAGGATGAAGAAGACCAGCGGGCTTCTGGCGAGGAGTCTTATCCCGGGCACAGACAGTGCAGGCCCGCACAAAATCAACAACATCCGTCTCCAGAGTCGGCCACCAATAGAAACGAGAGATGAGTTGCACGGATTTCTTGATGCCCGCATGGCCTGCGAGATGGGAGGAGTGACCCCATTTGAGGATTCCGAGGCGTTGGCGTGGAGAGACGAAGGTCTTCCCTGGAGGAGTTTGCCTGATGGAGGCTGGAGAAGTGGAGATCAGGCAGTCAGGAGGAATGATGTGTTGCGGAGAGAGCTGTACTTCCGAGGCGTCCGAGGAACGAGAGAGAGCATCGGCCCTAATGTTCTTATCGGCAGGGCGAAAGTGAATTTCAAAATTAAACCGGGCAAAGAACAGAGACCACCTGGCCTGGCGAGGATTCAGCCGTTGGGCAGACTGGAGATAGGAGAGATTCTTGTGATCGGTGTAAATAATAACTGGAAATTTTGATCCCTCCAGCAGATGCCTCCATTCTTCAAGTGCTAATTTAATGGCCAGTAGCTCTCGATCCCCAATGGAGTAGTTCCTCTCCGACGGAGAAAAGATCCTAGAAAAAAAACCACAAGTAACAGCATGCCTGGAAGAATTTTTTTGTAGAAGAACCGCTCCAGCTCCTACTGAGGAGGCATCAACCTCCAATAGGAAGGGTTTAGATGGGTCAGGTCTGGAGAGCACGGGAGCAGAAGAAAAGGCAGCCTTGAGCCGTTTAAAGGCGTCTTCCGCTTGAGGAGGCCATGACTTAGGATTGGCATTCTTTTTGGTTAAAGCCACGATAGGGGCCACAATGGTGGAAAAATGAGGAATAAATTGTCTGTAATAATTGGCGAACCCCAAAAAACGTTGGATAGCACGGAGTCCGGAGGGGCGTGGCCAATCTAAGACGGCAGAGAGTTTGTCTGGATCCATTTGTAGTCCCCGGCCAGAGACCAAGTATCCTAGGAAAGGAAGAGATTGACATTCAAACAGACATTTCTCCATTTTGGCATAAAGTTGATTGTCACGAAGTCTCTGAAGAACCATGCGGACATGTTGGCGGTGTTCTTCTAGGTTGGCAGAAAAAATCAGAATATCGTCCAGATACACAACAACACAGGAATATAAGAGATCACGAAAAATTTCATTAACAAAGTCTTGGAAGACGGCAGGGGCGTTGCACAGGCCAAAGGGCATGACCAGATACTCAAAGTGTCCATCTCTAGTGTTAAATGCCGTTTTCCATTCATCCCCCTCCCTGATGCGGATGAGATTATAAGCACCTCTTAAGTCCAGTTTGGTAAAGATGTGGGCACCTTGGAGGCGATCAAAGAGTTCAGAGATAAGAGGTAGAGGATAGCGGTTCTTTACCGTGATTTTATTAAGACCGCGGTAGTCAATGCAAGGACGTAGGGAGCCATCTTTTTTGGACACAAAGAAAAATCCAGCTCCGGCAGGAGAGGAGGATTTGCGGATAAAGCCCTTTTTTAAATTTTCCTGGATGTACTCAGACATAGCAAGAGTCTCTGGGGCGGACAGAGGATAAATTCTGCCCCGGGGTGGAGTAGTGCCCGGGAGGAGGTCAATAGGACAGTCATAAGGCCTGTGAGGAGGTAGAGTCTCAGCTTGTTTTTTGCAAAATACATCAGCAAAGTCCATATAGGCCTTAGGGAGACCGGTTACAGGGGGAACCACAGGGTCACGGCAGGGAGTACTGGGAACCGGTTTAAGGCAGTCCTTGAAACAAGAGGTACCCCAACTCTTGATCTCCCCTGTGGACCAATCCAGGGTTGGGGAATGGTGTTGAAGCCAGGGTAGTCCAAGGAGAATTTCAGAAGTGCAATTGGGGAGGACCAAAAACTCAATTTTTTCGTGATGAGGTCCGATGCACATTAGGAGGGGCTCCGTGCGAAAACGTATGGTACAGTCCAATCTTTCATTGTTAACACAATTGATGTAGAGGGGTCTGGCGAGACTGGTCACCGGGATGTTGAACCTGTTGATGAGAGAGGCCAAGATAAAATTTCCTGCAGATCCGGAATCCAAGAAGGCCATAGTAGAGAAGGAGAAGGTAGAGGCAGATATCCGCACAGGCACAGTAAGACGTGGAGAAGCAGAGTTGACATCAAGGACTGTCTCACCTTTGTGCGGAGTCAGCGTACGTCTTTCCAGGCGGGGAGGACGGATAGGACAATCCTTCAGGAAGTGTTCGGTACCGGCACAGTACAGCAGAGATTCTCCATGTGGCGTCGTGTCCTCTCTTGAGGTGTCAGGCGAGACCGGTCAACCTGCATAGCCTCCACGGCGGGAGGCACAGGAACGGATTGCAGGGGACCAGAGGAGAGAGGAGCCGGGGAGAAAAAACGCCTCGTGCGAACAAAGTCCATATCCTGGCGGAGCTCCTGACGCCTTTCGGAAAAACGCATGTCAATGCGAGTGGCTAGATGAATGAGTTCATGTAGGTTAGCAGGGATTTCTCGTGCGGCCAGAACATCTTTAATGTTGCTGGATAGGCCTTTTTTAAAGGTCGCGCAGAGGGCCTCATTATTCCAGGATAGTTCTGAAGCAAGAGTACGGAATTGTACGGCGTACTCGCCAACGGAAGAATTACCCTGGACCAGGTTCAACAGGGCAGTCTCAGCAGAAGAGGCTCGGGCAGGTTCCTCAAAGACACTTCGAATTTCCGAGAAGAAGGAGTGTACGGAGGCAGTGACGGGGTCATTGCGGTCCCAGAGCGGTGTGGCCCATGACAGAGCTTTTCCAGACAGAAGGCTGACTACGAAAGCCACCTTAGACCTTTCAGTAGGAAACTGGTCCGACATCATCTCCAAGTGCAGGGAACATTGAGAAAGAAAGCCACGGCAAAATTTAGAGTCCCCATCAAATTTATCCGGCAAGGATAGTCGTAGGCCTGAAGCGGCCACTCGCTGCAGAGGAGGTGCAGGAGCTGGCGGAGGAGATGATTGCTGAAGCTGAGGTAGTAGCTGCTGTAGCATCACGGTCAGTTGAGACAGCTGGTGGCCTTGTTGCGCTATCTGTTGTGACTGCTGGGCGACCACCGTGGTGAGGTCGGCGACAACTGGCAGAGGAACTTCAGCGGGATCCATGGCCGGATCTACTGTCACGATGCCGGCTGGCAGAAGGTGGATCCTCTGTGCCAGAGAGGGATTGGCGTGGACCGTGCTAGTGGACCGGTTCTAAGTCACTACTGGTGTTCACCAGAGCCCGCCGCAAAGCGGGATGGTCTTGCTGCGGCGGTAGTGACCAGGTCGTATCCACTAGCAACGGCTCAACCTCTCTGACTGCTGAAGATAGGCGCGGTACAAGGGAGTAGACAGAAGCAAGGTCGGACGTAGCAGAAGGTCGGGGCAGGCAGCAAGGATCGTAGTCAGGGGCAACGGCAGGAGGTCTGGAACACAGGCAAGGAACACACAAGGAAACGCTTTCACTGGCACAATGGCAACAAGATCCGGCGAGGGAGTGCAGGGGATGTGAGGTATACATAGGGAGTGCACAGGTGAACACACTAATTAGAACCACTGCGCCAATCAGCGGCGCAGTGGCCCTTTAAATCGCAGAGACCCGGCGCGCGCGCGCCCTAGGGAGCGGGGCCGCGCGCGCCGGGACAGGACCGACGGAGAGCGAGTCAGGTACGGGAGCCGGGGTGCGCATCGCGAGCGGGCGCCACCCGCATCGCGAATCGCATCCCGGCTGGAGGCAGGATCGCAGCGCACCGGGTCAGTGGATCTGACCGGAGCGCTGCAATAGCGAGAGTGTAGCGAGCGCTCCGGGGAGGAGCGGGGACCCGGAGCGCTCGGCGTAACAAGGTGTCAGCAGAGAGCACTGTGGACAAAACAAAAAAATAAATTTGAAAAGAATTTCCTCTGTAGCATACAGATGCTAATAAGTACTGAAATGATTGACATTTTTAAATAGAAGTAATTTACAAATCTGTTTAACTTTCTGGTTCCAGTTAATTAAAAAAATACATTAATAAAAAAAAGTTTTCCACCGGATGAAATAAAGAAAGATGGTTTTAACTGCATAAGAAGAAAAGGTGATAATGTTCTTCATGTTACCTTTTAATCTTCTTATGTCTCAGACATGAGGTATGTAAATGTATCTGTTTTGCCTGCACAATCTGACAAAGGTCCATTGTAACTAAATAGTGACCTTGTTCTGAGGTTGTACTGTTAGGGTATGTTCAAGCGGAAATCAAGCAGAAATTTTCTGCCTCAAAATATTGTTACTTTTTCACAGAGATTTCGCGCGGAATTGGTGCGGAAATCGCGCGGAATTCCGCGCGAAAATGCAGGTTTCATGCGGAGGAGGAGTATCAAGTATTTCTATTCATAAAAAAATAAATAATTTAATGCGGAAATTCCGCGCGAATTCCGCGCGAATTCCGCACCGATTCCGTGCAGATTCCGCGTGGAAATGCTTCTGACTCCAAAAAAAAAAATAACATTGATCTCTATGGGAGAACGACGCCGATTCCGCCTGAAAGAAAGAACATGTTCTTTCTTCAAGCGGAACAGACTTCCTCGTCAGAATTCTGCTTGAGGAAATTCCTCAGTGTGAACTGAGGGGCAGAAATTCTGCACAACTCTATGGGGATTTTCACTGCTGAATGAATTGGAGAGGAAAAAGCAAGCAGAATTACTCGTGGAAATTCCTCTCCAATTCCTCAGTGTGAACACACCCTTACTGACTCAAACATTAGTTTCTGATATATATATAGGGTGTCGCCCCCTTAGTGGCCGGCTGCAGATTGGCTGATGTCACCGCTGAATTTGGACTGATCCTGGCCGGGCATCAATCCGAATTCTGTCAGTCAATGCTCGCTCCCTGCCTGTCAATCAGACAGGTGGGAGCGAGAGCTGTGAACACCAGGGCATGCACAGTCTGGAGGCAGGCAGCACGCACACTGATTCTCAGTGCCGCACTGATGCTCCAGGACTGTACATGTCCTGTAGAGATCTGAGGTCTTATTTCCCTGACCTTTATTTTATTTATTTTTTATTTTTTTTACTGTCCTGTGTCTCAGCAGTGAAATCTTGCACGGCAGGTCCGGCAAAGTTCCTATACTCCTCCTCCCTGGATAGCACATGCAGTGAGAAACAGGGAGGAGGAGACCCCAGAGCAGCCTGCCATGCTATTGGCCGCTCATCTATGCGCGCTCCTAATGGGAGCTCTGCATAGATGAGGTAAGGGCGAAAGCCGGTGCCCAGCAGGCTTCAGTGACGTCACGCCTGCAGGGGAAGTCAGCCAGAGTGAGGCAGGGAGGGGGTTAGGGAGAAATGGCCAATAGGTAGGGACAGAAAAAAAAACACACACAAAAAAAACAAAGATGGTGGGAGCTACTCTTTAACCTGTCTTAGGAATCCAGACTTGTAATAATTCAGGCTCAGTGCGGTCTGCCAGGATAGCGAATTCGCCATAGTTGAAGAAGCACAAACAACATATTGTGATCCAGCAACACGGTTTCTCCCACCAACTTCAGGAAGAATACCCCTTGCTAGTGTGGGTTATGTTTATTTATACCTAACAAAAGGGAGGGTTTACAAAGCCACTCCCACATACAATACAAAGCCACGCCCAAACATACAGTCAACATTAGGTTAAAAGGTAATGATTCAGCCTACAGAAGATATGACACCTCCATGTGCCATCAATAACCACCACATCTGCAGCTATGGTGACCAGTTGACAACACATGAACCTACGCCATATCGCACAATATGAAGGCAATGTGACAACTTAATATTTCCACGACAAACCGTAAAGGGGTTTCCAGGAATTTCTTTTTACAGTTCTGTACTCAGTTTTGGGTAAAAACAATAATAAAATTTGTGCTCACCTGCCTTGATTCCCTCTTTCTGTAATTCTGATGTGCATGGCCTCAATAAGCAGCACTTCTTGGTCTTGACAGAAAGTGTCTGCTCAGCCAGTGAGTGAACCCTCCTCACCATCATGGTGCAAGGGCTAAATTGCCCATATCAGAGTCTTTTCTGATCCCAGCTGTTACTCTTGGTGTGCGGCTGCCAATCACAGCCATCCTTCAACAAGTGAATGCATGGGCACAAATTCTGTACGGCATGGATTCATGACATGGATTCAACTGTTGCCAACCTTTCTTTATTCATGTTTGCACCTTTTTTTTCCAACAAAGCAAAATTCCATCCCTGAGTTTAAGTAGACATTATGCCACCTTAGCCCATGACTGGAAGCCATCTGGTGTTTCTAACTTCAAAGATGAAGTCCTGTCTCCGAAGCCCCTATGAATTATTGCCTGTAACAATGCACCAATAAACCAAGAAAAAGTTGTTGTTAGAATTAAATGAAATTTTATGCATTACATGTTATTATTGAATTGATATTGGTGGTATGTGATGGCTTAGGGCGTACATAATATCTCTGGAGATCTACGGTGGTAAAGATGCTAACACATGTTTTATGGATGGCTTTACTAGTGTCCCACCTTAGCCAGTTGACTGGTCGGTAATGTCTTGTGCCAAACCAGCACCAGGAAGTGAATTGCAGTACAGACCAGGTGCAATGATATTAGAGGCTGTAGGGGGCAGCAAGTGAGGTAAATTTGTTTTCTTTTATCAGGCGACCTGGACACATTTTTTGCTGGACTACCTTTTTGGCTAGTGTTGGTTAGTATAAGGGTTACTGCTAACAAACCTTGGGATCTAGTGAACCAAAATGGGTTATCTCTAACATTTTCGGTAGTCTGGCCTATTGAAGGGGGTTGATTCTAGAATTTCTGTTGATCTAGGGTAAGGAAAATATTACAGGTGTATTTTCACTTTGGAAAGTTAGAATAGAGAATAACTAGCAGATCAGCAGGGGTCCAACTGCTGGGATCCCTCTCAATTCCACGAATGATGCGGTCTGGAATAATGTGAACCGAAAGCCTGGGACGCATAAAAGGAGGACTGGGTTCCGGGCGCTTCCCCTCCTGATAGGATTCTTAATCTTAGGCAGGCAGTTCCATAGATTAAATTTAAAAAGGTTTATTCGCTAATGAAGGACAGTGTTCAAAAACCTTAAATAGGCACTGTCATTGAATCAGATTTTTGCTATTGCACTCCTTATGGTAAATAAAATGTACTTTGTTTACATTTTTTTTTTGTTTTCTATGTTTTATTTGTGTTTAAAAAAGCTGCCACTAGATGTCTCCCTACTTGTCCAGAGCACATTTCCCCCCTATCTCTTGCACAGACTTTGGACTCCTGCTGGCCTGGCAGAAGTCCAAAATCAAGAAACGCAGTCTGGAGTGCTGAGGGGTGTGTGTGCAGCCTTAGCCAATCATAGCTCATCTTGCACTGAACTGCTCTAGGCTGTGTGTAACAGAGAGGGAGGGAGTTCTCCCCTGTATGGCTTCAGATAATGTCACGCCTACTGGGGAAGGCACCTTCCCAGTCTGTGTATCTGACTGAGACAGAGCAGAAAATACAGAGCAATATCAAGGTAGAAAACTAAAAAATAATAGAAATAAAGGTAGGGGTTGTTTATCATGATGGGGGCAGTGAACTGGGAGGATTAATTCCAGCATTCACCTTGTGCTCTGGTTCAGAGAACAGATTTACTTCAGCATCATTCTAGGGTAGTGTAGTGGTTAAAGCCAAGATCCCTGGTAGTCTAGAATAGTGAAAAAGTTAATGCCAGCCGTGGTTAATGACAAGATGCCTGGTAGTCTAGAGCAGGCATGGGCAACCTTCGGCACTACAGATACTTTGGCAGCATTTTGGCTGTAACAGCATCATGGAAGATGTAGTCCAAAACATCTGCAGTGCCAAAGGTTGCCCATGCCTGGTCTAGAGTATTGGAGATATTCATTTAGCATCCCTTGTGATCTAGGATAGTACCTGCAGTGCCAAAGGTTGCCCATGCCTGGTCTAGAGTATTGGAGATATTCATTTAGCATCCCTTGTGATCTAGGATAGTACATGAGTTAACACTAGCATCTCTAGTAGAGTACAGTCATAGTAATAACAATAATGATGATAATACTAATGACATGATTGATATGATTATATTGGTAAACACAAGGACTACTTAACCTCAGAGTCAAGTACATCACTCAGAATACCTGAACATTAAGATTCTGGTAGAAGAATTAAAGTTTAAGAAGATGTTTGTAGCCACTGTGCTAAGGAATATGTTTAAATGATGGGGAGCCATTAAAGGTCAGAATCATTATAGAGGCCCCTTTGGGATAAGTGGTCATTGACATTGTAGAGGTTGAGTTTATTCATTGTTGTATTACTCTTGTCATGTTGCAGGGTCCACCTTTAGCAAAGCCAGAATTTTCTGACAGATGCTCTCACGTTATCCTCAATCCACCTTTAGTGCAATAAAAAATTTATAATAGATTCTATAATCATGAGCTGCACAGGAACAGAGGCAGCAATGCAGCCCAAAACTAGGACATTTTCTACCACCATGCTTTATGGAGATAGCTCAGGTCCTGGCTGTTTAACACGCTAGATCAGTGGTCTCTATACTGTGGACAACAACAACTTCCACCATTGCCGGATAGCCAACGGCTGTTGGGGTATGCCGGGAGTTGTAGTCATGCAACAGCTAAAGATCCACAGTTTGGAGACCTTAAATGCTGCAGTCCATAGCAACTGTGGCATCTAGACAGTAAGAAAGGAGCTTGTGGTTCCCTCTAGACTCCTAAGGCTATGTTAACACGATGGAATTTCCGTGCAAAATTCCGCATTAGAATTCTGCAGCAGCAGAGTCCTATTGATATCAATGGGATTCTGCTGCACTGTTCACACGGTAGAGTTTCCGTGCCAGAAATTGAAATTCAGGCGTCCGCAGAAAGAATAGACATGTATTCTTTCTGCGGAGTCTGCACGGAAATGCATTGCTGTCTATGAGATGGCGCATCTCCGAGCGGTCCTAGCACCGGCCTGTTCTGCTGATGCTCCGCCGTTGGGGAAATGTCTGCACGGAAATTTTCTCTGCTGGCAGTGCCTGTGTGAACATAGCCTTATGGTTTGCTTAGAACTGCCAAAAACTGGATGTCCTCATGGATCAGTCAGATTGCAATACAATAGCATACACTGCATATAATAGGCTTTAATGCAATCGTTTTGCAGTCTATTGTACATGAAGGAGCCAAATTCCCTCTGTCATGTTGCCAAACCGCAGAGAAACCTCAGCAATGACAGTAACACAGTTACATATATTAAAGGGTGCAATGTACAATATTACCTGGTCTGCATTGTCTTCTGTGGAGTGTTTCCCAATTAGCATGCCTCCAGCTGCTGCAAAACTACCTGCATGCCCGGACAAACTTTGGGAGTTGTAGTTTTTTTTTTTGTGCAACAGCTGGAGGCACGCTGGTTGGGGAACTTTTCTCTAAACGTTCTTACACAATTCTTAGCTACTCTCTTTTCCTCTTCTTTCACCTCTTCTAATACTGCAGAATTATAAAGGGCATATGGTAGCTGAGGGACCATTTAAATACTTTGCATTAGGGTCCAGCAGTGTAAAGTTTTCCTTGTGCAAAAGTCTCCGTAAAGCATTTGTTGTTGCTCTGAGCTCATATTTCTGAATTAGGCTACATAGACGGCACTGCATTTCCGAGTGGATTCCACAGAGAGAACAGACATGTCAATTCTTTCTGCGGAGGCTGAATCAGATTTTGCGCACCAGATGTCTCTGCCGAGGAAATTCCACCGTGTTTGCACGGTGCAGCAGGGTCCCATTAAATTGCTTCAACGGAATTTCCAAGCAGAATATTTACTGCGGATTCCATTTAGAAATTCTGCCGCGTGAACGAGGCCTTAGTTTAGAGGTATCCACACTGTGGACCTCCAGCTGTTGCAAAACTACAACTTCCAGCATTTGTTCTGTCCAAGCATGCTGGAAGTTGTAGTTTTGCAACAGCTGGAGGTCCACAGTTTAGATGCCAGTAGCCAGTGACGCCTTAGTCACTGGCTACTTCTTTAAAGGGGTACTCAGGTGAAAAATAAAAAATGTTTTCAAATCAACAGGTGCCAGAAACTTAAACTACTTCTATTTAAACAACTTAATCCTTCCAGTACTTATCAGCTGTTGTATTCTCTGGAGAAAGTTGTGTAGATCTTTCCAGTCTGACCACAGTGCTCTCTGCTGACACCACTGTCCATGTCAGGAATTTCCCAAGGTAGGAGCAAATCCCCATAGCAAACCTCTCCTTCTTTGGACATTTCCTGACACGGTCAGAGGTGGCAGCAGAGAGCACTGTGGTCAGACAGAAAAGAACTACACAACTTCCTCTGGATCATACAGCAGCTGATAAGTACTGGAAGGATTAAGATTTTTAAATATAAATAATTTAAATATCTAAATAACTTTGACACCAGTTGATTTGAAAAGTAGATTTTTTTTACTGGAGTACCCCTTTAAAGGTGGTGTGGCTAATGTTATTCAGAAATAGTAGTGGGAGTATATTATTTCATCAGTTCTCATTCACACGTTTATTTATATTGAGTAGTTTTACTATGATAATAGACAGTCTATGTATGTCATCACAGCTTGACTCATCTAAGTATGACCTACATATAACAGACCTATTTGTTCTAAGATGCATAATTATCCTCCAAAGGTAGACGTGTTCTTTTAAATCTCTTAAGGATTCTCTAGGAGTAAATTAAATAGTAATAAAGTACAAGACGTGCTGAAATTACCCAGCATATTTTATGCTACATTTCAATGTCCAGATGCTGATCTCATCGCTGCAGGATATTTTGCATTGTTTGTTCATCTTTTCCGTATGGCTTTACACAGCAGAAGCATATCAATTTTTCCAATCCACAGAGTACCTATTCTTAAAGGGAACCTGTCAATATCACTTTCATGCTGCCTGAAACACAAGTCAGCAGGGCAGCCCTCAGTGGCTTCTTCCCTCCCTGCCAGCCTTGATAGATGTCTCTTTACCCAAACAGGTGGGAGTAGCTTCCTGGGGCCACCCTAATCATTCATGGTTCAGGCAGCATGAAAGTGATGACAGGTACCCTTTAACACAGAGGTTACATATGTATGTTGAAAGGAAAATATCTATTTTAGTTCTTAGGGCCCATTTACACTATGGATTCGCTTGGAAAATATGGGGCAGCAGCCTTCCATTGTTCTCTACGGGGTTCTGCTGCACCATCCACACTATCAAATTTCTGCATCTAACATTCCGCTGAAGAAGTTCCAGACTCCAACGAAAAAATGAACATGTTCATTCTTTCAGGGGAATTCATTCTGAAATGCATTACCATCTATGGAGACAATGCATTTCCAAACGGGCCTATTTTGCCGGTGCCGCTGTAGACAAAATCTCTGCCCAGAATACCTCTGGGCAGAGATTCAGTAGTGTGAGTGATCCTTAGCTGTAACCTTTTCTTTTCTAGTGTCAGGTTTTTATCATGATACTTCTAGTTTTCTTAAATACATATATATATATATATATATATATATATATATATATATAAAAACTTCAAACAAAATAAAAGTTTCATTTCTGACATAAATAGTAGCTTGTCATTGGTAAAGAGCACGTGGAACGGGAATGTCTTTCCAAAACAACTCCTTTCCCCTGGTGTCTTTTTGCTTTACTTTCCTGGCACTGTGGTTGTAAGGCTATGTTCACACGGTGGAATGTCCGCTTAGAATTGCGCTGCAGCAGAATTGCATTGATTTTAATGGGATTCTGTTGCACTATGCAAATGGCAAAATTTCCGCTCAGAAACCTCCCAATTCCGGCGTCCGCAAAAAAGAATAGACTTGTCCATTCTTTCTGCAGATTCCGCTCCGAAATGCATTGCCGTCTATGAGACAGCGCATTTCCAAGCAGTCATAGCACCAACTGAATCTGTCAAATGTGAGGAATGTCCGCCTGTGTTTTCCGGACGGACACTCCGCACATTTTTTGCTGTGTAAACCCAGCCTTAGACTAACTACAACCATGGGCGCTTAGAACTATTTATATTTCTCTCCTGTTTTTTACATGCATATGTTACCACTTGAAAGACTCATACTCTTACCTTTCTCTTGTTTATACAGTATTTCCACAATGAGCCGAAGAGTAGTGCGCCAGAGCAAATTCAGGCACATTTTTGGACAGCCTGTAAAAGCAGACCAAATGTATGAAGATATCCGGGTATCTAAGCTGACTTGGGACAGCTCTTTCTGTGCCGTAAATTGTAAATTCCTGGCCATTATTGTGGAATCTAGTGGTGGAGGGGCCTTTATAGTGTTACCATTAACTAAGGTAAGTTACATTATAAAAATACAATAAAATCGTAATAACAATGAATGGTATTGAAAACCAGTTGTATTAAATTGCTATCATGGTTATTATTGAAATGATATACAATATTATAGATGGTGGTGCAGGGTTAGAAAACATGGCTGCTTTCTTTCAGATACAGTGCCACACCTGTATTGCAGCTAAACTCATTAACGGTAATAGAGCTGAGCTGTAATACTACGCTTAAAGGGGTACTCCCATGGAAAACTTTTGCCAGAAAGTTAAACAGATTTGTAAATTACTTCTATTAAAAAATCTTAATCCTTCCAGTACTTTTTAGGGGCTGTATACTACAGAGGAAATGCTTTTCTTTTTGGATTTCTCTTCTGTTACAACCACAGTGCTCTCTGCTGACCTCTGCTGTCCATTTTAGTAACTGTTCAGAGCAGCATATGTTTTCTATGAGGATTTTCTCCTGCTCTGGACAGTTCCTAAAATGGACAGCAGAGGTCAGCAGAGAGCACTGTGGTCGTGACAGAAGAGAAATCCAAAAAAAGAAAAGCATTTCCTCTGTAGTATACAACCCCTAAAAAGTACATGAAGGATGTTTTAATAGAAGTAATTTACAAACTGTTTAACTTTCTGGCACCAGTTGATAAAAATAAAAATAAAAAAGTTTTCCACCGAGCAACCTGTGCACAAGTTTGTCACTGTTGCTGAAATCAAACATGTTTTCTTTTTGCGCAAGTGTATGGCAGCTAACAGGACACGTACAAATGTGTCAGATGCCAGAGCACAAAGCTTAAAGGGGTATTCCAATTATATGCAAAGGATAGAGGATAAGATGTCTATTTGCCCCATTGTAATGTCACGCCACGCCCCCTCCATTCATGTCTATGGGAGACATGAATGGAGGGGCGTGATGTGATGTCACAAAGGGGGCGTGGCGTGACGTCACGTCTCCAGTTCTGGAAACACAGAGGGTGCTGCACAGAGATTGCGGGGGGTGGTTTAGCAGGTCCCCCCGTGACCAGACATCTTATCCCCTGTCCTTTGTGTAGGGAACAAGATGTCTTTGGCTGGAATACCCCTTTAAAACTCACTCTGCAGCAAAATACACCAAGCAAACAGGGGGTAAATCTCTACCTCACACCAACATTGATAAATGTCCCCCATTGTCTCTATTATGTTTATTTTATATGCTTTATGAAAAGTTAGCTTCTCATTTATATTTTTGTGAACATTTCGTTTTCGAATAAGTAAGGTTGCCAATATACAAATAAACCCTATTGATTCATATTGATTAGCAATTGTTTACATGTGCAATAGTAATAAGCAGTAAAGACTGTGGGAGAAATTTATCAAAACCTGTCCTGAAGATAAGTTGCTGAGTTGCCCATAGCAACCAATCAGATCGCATCATTTTTGAAAAGGCCTCTGAAAAATGAAAGAAGCGATCTGATTGGTTGCTATGGGCAACTACCTTACTACTGGGGTGAAACACTATAACAACCCCCTTCCCCATGTAATCAACTTACTTTTGCGGTGACACACTGTAAAGAATCCCCTCCTTGTGTAATCACCTGACTACTGGCGTGACACACTGTACCAAACCTTCTCCTCATGTAATCACCTTACTTCTGGGGTAACACTGAGGTGCAGCTTTCTTCACACAGAACAGAATAGTAGTGGCTGTGTGAGAATCATGTGACCTCCACTTCAGCTCAGCCCCGCCTCCTCCACAGCATCACCGAATGCCCTTCAATGGGCACTGACAGATTCAAAACATTTTATATGTTGTACATCTTGGCAAAACATTGACCTTTCTAATATTCTTCATAAGTAAATATTATTTACTTTTTATAGAAATCATGGTTTATAAAATCATGGCTTATAAAATCATGGCTTATAAAATCATGGCTTTGTCCAAGCTGAAGTACAGGCATGGACAAAGTCCAGTAAGTGAGGATGGGCTAGCACTGCTCTGTGCTCTCTCCTGTCTGATGGCACTCCTCTGTGCTCTCTACTGTCTGATAGCACTCCTCTGTGCTCTCTACTGTCTGATAGCACTCTACTGTGCTCTCTCCTGTCTGATAGTACTCCTCTGTGCTCTCTACCGTCTGATAGCACTCCTCTGTGCTCTCTACTGTCTGATAGCACTCCTCGGTGCTCTCTCCTGTCTGATAGCACTCCTCTATGCTCTGTCCTGTCTGATAGTACTCCTCTGTGCTCTCTCCTGTCTGATAGTACTTCTCTGTGCTCTCTCCTGTCTGATAGCACTCATCTGTGCGCTCTCCTGTCTGATAGCACTCATCTGTGCGCTCTCCTGTCTGATAAGACTCCTCTGTGTTCTCTCCTGTCTGATAGCACTCCTCTGTTCTCTCTCCTGTCTGATAGCAATCCTCTGTGTTCTTCTGATAGCAATCCTCTGTGTTCTCTCCTGTCTGATAGTACTCCTCTGTGCTCCCTCCTGTATGATAGGACTCATCTGTGCTCTCTCCTGTCTGATAGGACTCCCAAGTGCTCTCTCCTGTCTGATAGTACTCCGCTGTGCTTTCTCCTGTCTCATAGTACTCCTCTGTGTTCTCTCCTGTCTTGATAGCACTCCTCTGTGCTCTCTCCTGTCTTATAGGACTCCTCTATGCTCTCTGTCTGATATTACTCCTCTGTGCTCTCTCCTGTCTGATAGCACTCCTCTGTGCTCTCTCCTGTCTTATAGGACTCCACTATGCTCTCTGACTGATAGTACTCCTCTGTGCTCTCTTCTGTCTGATAGTACTCCTCTGTGCTCTTTTCTGTCTGATAGTACTCCTCTGTGCTCTTTTCTGTCTGATAGTACTCCTCTGTGCTCTTTTCTGTCTGATAGTACTCCTCTGTGCTCTCTCCTGTCTGATAGTACTCCTCTGTGCTCTCTCCTGTCTGATAGTATTCCTATGATCTCTCTCCTGTCTGATAGTACTCCTCGGTGCTCTCTCCTGTCTCATAGTACTCCTCTGTGTTCTCTCCTGTCTTGATAGCACTCCTCTATGCTCTCTCCTGTCTTATAGGACTCCTCTATGCTCTATGTCTGATATTACTCCTCTGTGCTCTCTCCTGTCTGATAGCACTCCTCTGTGCTCTCTCCTGTCTTATAGGACTCCACTATGCTCTCTGACTGATAGTACTCCTCTGTGCTCTCTTCTGTCTGATAGTACTCCTCTGTGCTCTTTTCTGTCTGATAGTACTCCTCTGTGCTCTTTTCTATCTTATAGTACTCCTCTGTGCTCTCTCCTGTCTGATAGGACTCCTCTGTGATCTCTCCTGGCTGATAGTACTCCTCTGAGCTCTCTCCTGTCTGATAGGGCTTCTCTGTGCTCTTTTCTATCTGATAGTACTCCTCTGTGTTCTCTCCTGTCTGATAACACTCCTCTGTGCTCTCTCCTGGCTGATAGTACTCCTCTGTGTTCTCACCTGGCTGATGGCACTCCTCTGTGCTCTCTCTGTCTGATAGCTATCCTCTGTGCTCTCTCCTGTCTGATAGCACTCCTCTGTGCTCTCTCCTGTCTGATAGCACTCCTCTGTGCTCTCTCCTGTCTGTTAGCACTCCTCTGTGCTCTCTCCTGTCTGATAGCACTCCTCTGTGCTCTCTCCTGTCTGATAGCACTCCTCTGTGCTCTCTCCTGTCTCACAGCACTCCTCTGTGCTCTCTCCTGTCTGATAGCACTCCTCTGTGCTCTCTCCTTTCTGATAGCACTCCTTTGTGCTCTCTCCTGTCTGATAGTACTCCTCTGTGCTCTCACCTGTCTGATAGCACTCCTCTGAGCTCTCTCCTGTCTGATAGTACTCCTCTGTGCTTTCTCCTGTCTGATAGGACTCTTCTGTACTCTCTCCTGTCTGATAGGGCACCTCTGTGCTCTCACCTGTCTGATAGTACTCCTGTGTGCTCTCTCCTGTCTTATAGCTCTCCTCTGTGCTCTCTCCTGGCTGATAGTACTCCTCTGTGCTCTCTCCTGTCTCACGGCACTCCTCTGTGCTCTCTCCTGTCTGATAGCACTCCTCTGTGCTCTCTCCTTTCTGATAGCACTCCTCTGTGCTCTCTCCTGTCTGATAGTACTCCTCTGTGCTCTCTCCTGTCTGATAGCACTCCTCTGAGCTCTCTCCTGTCTGATAGTACTCCTCTGTGCTTTCTCCTGTCTGATAGGACTCTTCTGTACTCTCTCCTGTCTGATAGGGCACCTCTGTGCTCTCACCTGTCTCATAGTACTCCTGTGTGCTCTCTCCTGTCTTATAGCTCTCCTCTGTGCTCTCTCCTGGCTGATAGTATTCCTCTGTGCTCTTGCCTGTGTGATAGCACTCCTCTGTGCTCTCTCCTGTCTGATAGGACTCCTCTGTGCTCTCTCTTGTCTGATAGCACTCCTCTGTGCTCTTTCCTGGCTGATAGTACTTCTCTGTGCTCTCACCTGGCTGGTGGCACTCCTCTGTGCTCTCTCCTGTCTGATAGCTATCCTCTGTGCTCTCTCCTATCTGATAGCACTCCTCTGTGCTCTCTCCTGTCTGATAGCACTCCTCTGTGCTCTCTCCTGTCTGATAGCACTCCTCTGCTCTCTCTCCTGTCTGATAGTACTCCTCTGAGCTCTCTCCTGTCTGATAGTACTCCTCTGTGCTTTCTCTTGTCTGATAGGACTCTTCTGTGCTCTCTCCTGTCTGATAGGGCACCTCTGTGCTCTTACCTGTCTGATAGTACTCCCTCCTCTGTGCTTTCTCCTATCTGATAGCACTCCTCTGTGCTCTCTACTGGCTGATAGCATTCCTCTGTGCTCTTGCCTGTGTGATAGCACTCCTCTGTGCTCTCCTGTCTGATAGGACTCCTCTGTGCTCTCTCCTGTCTGATAGGACTCCTCTGTGCTCTCTCCTGTCTGATAGTACTCCTCTGTGCTCTCTCCTGTCTGATAGGACTCCTCTGTGCTCTCTCCTGTCTGATAGCACTCCCCTGCTCTCCTGGCTGATACTACTCCTCTGTGCTCTCTCCAGTCTGATAGTACTCCCCTGTGCTTTCTCCTGTCTGATGGCACTCCCCTGTGCTCTCTCCTGTCTGATAGTACTCCTCTGTGCTCTCACCTGTCTGATAGCACCCCTCTGTGCTCTCTCCTGTCTTATAGTACTCCTCTGTGCTCTCACCTGTCTGATAGGACTCTTCTGTGCTCTCTCCTGTCTGATAGGACACCTCTGTGCTCTCACCTGTCTGATCGTACTCCTCTGTGCTCTCTCCTGTCTCATAGCACTCCTCTGGGCTCTCTCCTGATTGATAGTACTCCTCTGTGCTCTCGCCTGTGTGATGGCACTCCTCTGTGCTCTCTCCTGTTTGATAGCACCTCTGTGCTCTCTCCTGTCTGATAGCACTCCTCTGTGCTCTCTCCTGATTGATAGTACTCCTCTGTGCTCTCTCCTGTGTGATGGCACTCCTCTGTGCTCTCTCCTGTTTGATAGGACTCCTCTGTGCTCTCTCCTGTCTGATAGGACTCCTCTGTGCTCTCTCCTGTCTGATAGTACTCCTCTGTGCTCCATCCTGTCTGATAGTACTCCTCTATGCTCTCTCCTGTCTGATAGCACTTCTCTGTGCTCTCTCCTGTCTGATAGCACTCCTCTGTGCTCTCTTCTGTCTGATAGGACTCCTCTGTGCTCTCTCCTGTCTGATAGCACTCCTCTGTATTTCTCCTGTCAACATACCCCCTCAGTGCATTATCTATGGGAGCGCCGGTGACAGCCAAGTACAGAGCTCATTTATCCCCTGCAGCCCTATAGAGATTGTAGGGGTCTTGGCGGTCAGAAGTATGCAGAACACACAACCCCACCACTAACCCTCCGTGCGTGATCACACAGTTTTCTCCCCCACTTGATAACTTTTAGGCCAGGGTCACACTTCAAATTTCACTATGTTTAATCGCGCAGGCAGTGTCAGGCCATGTAGTTCAATGAACCAAATGAAAAGCACTGCCTCCTAAACTCAATGGGCCTTGCACCGATATCCTACAGTATTTGTCATCATACCTTTCTGCTGGTATGCCGGCATATACTTGGAATGTAATATCCTTTTGTACAGTGTTCACATACCCTTGGTCCTGCCCTGCTAATGACCTGAGAGCTTTGTAGACAAGTATTGGTGAAATACTATTAACTTTCCATAGGACACCACATCAGAAATATAAGCCCCACTGATTATTTTCATGACATTGCTTCTCGCATATATCGGTTTCAACTTTAAAGGCTGCATTGCAAGGAAGTCATATAAACTTGGAACTCAAACTATTTATAGCGCGCTTACTGGAGAAGAGCATAATGCAAAGCTGACATATGGGTTACTATAGAGGGAGTACAACCTGCAGCATGTCAGACTTGCAACACTGGCAAGTAACAGCTCATTCAACTTCTCATTCTAGTGTTAGCATTTGCATTCGCTTTCCTGTAAAAACTAGTGCAAGATTTTTTATAAATCCAACTGTAAAGTTGTGAGTGTGAAAAGAGCCAGTTTGACAGGACAGAAAGAAATGCAGACAAATAGAGAACACACATGCAGGTTTATCCTGGGATGAATTTTAACCTATTACCTTCCCTTACCTAACTATTGTATGTGCCTAGCCGCAGTGATGCCCTGCCTTGGCCAGTAATTGGTTGTGTGGCAGAATGACACACTGAGCCTGATGTCACTCTAGGCCAAAGTGTCATACTGCAGCTCAGAAAGAGGATTGTAGCCAAGGCCCAGAGCAGGACACTGTAGTCAAACCGGGAGCACTATAGGTAGGTACAGGCTTATTTTTTTATATACTGTAGAATAGGCTTAGTAAGGACCCCCCCCCCCCCTTCCAACCCCTTTAATACTATGATAAATAAAATAAATAAAATGTAAAAAAAAAGATAGGCCCAGATTAACTATTGGCTCTCATGAATTTGCAACACCTTTTTCTTGAGTTTTTCATAGTTTTCTGACACTTTTCTGATGGGTTCGGCAAAGGGGTGTGTTGTCTGAAAAAAAGAGGCATGATGTGCACCAAAAAAATGCTTCAGTATTTTGGTGCATGATTCTGGTTTGAATTTCACAATCTAAATGTTGCTATAAACTTTAACCAGGCGTTGGCTGCTTGCTGCATATAGGGCTGTATGTCCACAGACCCCTGTCTACTGTGAAGAAAGTCTTCAATGTCATGTGAGCAAAAGTAATGGACTATGGAGCAATGGAAAAATTTGGCCTGGCATGATGAATCACATTTTCTTAAATATCAAGGGTGTGTGTGCGTGTCACTTACTTGGGGAAGGAATGTCCCCAGGATGTATTATAGAAAGAAGGCAAGCTAGTGGAGGTAATGGAATCCCCTGGGCAAGGTTCTCCCTTGGATCCTGACATTCATGTAGATGTTACATTGACCTGTACTGCCTTCCTAGACATTGTTGTAAGCCAAATAATCCCCAATGGCCATGACCTGTTGTAGCAGGGTAATGTGCCCTGCCACAATGCAAAGAATTGTTTAGTAAAGGTTTGTGGAACATGACGCAGACTTCAAGGGGTTGACATGACCTCTAAACTCCCCAGATCACAATCCAGTCAATCATGGGATGCACTGGAAAAGCTAGCCATGGAGGGCACACCTCACATCATACAGAGCCTCCAGCATCTGCTCCTAGCATCGTGCAACAGATACCACATGACACCTTCAAATGGGTCAGAACTATATTTGCGGCACAAGAGGAAGAACGCAATATTAGGTTTTAACATTATGGCCAATTGAATAGGATGATACTGTACATTCCCTTCAGTACGCGCACATCACTTGGTACATTGGCTAGATGAATGATATGGTACTTTGAGTCTTCTGTTACAGTTCAGATGCTTTGTTTGGGACAGTATTACTTTGCCCTAGACAACAGCGGTCTTTGGCTATGTTCACACAGGGGAATGTCCGCACTGAAAATTTCCGTTGGCACTAATATTGCTCGGCAATGCATTTCCATATGGAGTCTGCAGGAAGAATAGACATGTCTATTCTTTCTGCAGACACCAGAATTTGAATTTACACGCCAGATGTTTCTGGCGCAGAAATTCTGTATGTACAGTGCCGCAGAATTCCATTGAAATCAATGGGAACCCGGCTGCTGCTGCTGCATAATCTCTGTGCTGAATTCCACCATGTGAACATAGCCTTATTCTGTATTCTGCACCATAACGCTGCTCTCATGAGGCTTAGCTTTATTATTGGGAACATGATTTACCTTTTCTCTTAAGCTAGTGCTACAGTGTATTCCTTGTTGCAGTAAGCCGCTTATGTCCAAGTCTAGTTTCCTTTCTATGGCTTCAACATAAAAATGTTATATCCAGACACTAGGTTTTCTCATAGAACTTTCATTACAGTGCAAATCACATTGACATCAGTAGACCGGACCCAGCTTTACAAGGCCATTGTAGGAAAGTAGGTGATAAGATCTTTTTATCCGTTCTGCATTTAATTTCATCCTGCAGCCTGGAACTGAAAAAGTAATAATACTTGACCATATCATGTCCCGTGTTCAGCGCATCTATTTTTCATGGTTTCCCCAGATATTTCCAAGAAGTATAAACCAGAAAATCTGATCTTGCTGTATAATACATGGCTTTATGGGATAAAGGCTCTGGCAGCATTTGTGCTGCAGAATACATTTTATGTAAATAAAAGATAACATTTACTTGCTGACTAATGGCATTCTTTATGTAGGATTAAAGGCAATCTTTTCTGAGTTTCTATTATATATATATATATATATATATATATATATATATATATATATATGAATTGTTTTCAAAACAACTGGTGCCAGAAAGTTAAACAGATTTGTAAATTACTTCTATATAAAAATCTTAAGCCTTCCAGTACTTATCAGCTGCTGTATACTACAGAGGAAGTTGTGTAGTTCTTTCTGATCTGACCACGGTGCTCTCTGCTGACACTCTTTTTATTATAAAAATACAAAACTTATCCAATACAACAAAAAACAAGCTTAACCAGCTATAATATAAATCAAAAACAAAACCCTGCCTAACCGGCCAGCCCAGCTTTACAAAGCAAAAAGAAAACAAACAAACAAAAACACACTGACACACATACCAAAAATGAACATAAAAACAGCACAACTTGGCTTAAACATAAACATAAAATTAGCACTACCTGGCTGTAACTCAAACCATCCATACTCGGGGGGGGGGGTAAAAAAAAAAATTTAAATAAATAAAAAAAATAAAAAAAAAATTAAAAAAAATTAATAATAATAATTATAAAAATAAAGAAATAAATAAATAAAAATAAACAGCACAACTTGGCTTAAACATAAAATTAGCACTACCCGGCTGTGACTCAAAACCATCCATACTCGAGAAACAAAACAAAAGGGGAAAATAAATTAAAAATATAAAAATTAAAAATATAAATAAATAAACAAAAACACATAACACAACAACTGGTCCGACTGCCATAACTATAATATGAGACAATATAAAACAATGTAGATACAAAACCAAATAGATACAAAATCACTAATAGAAATTAATAAAATATAGTATATAAACATAAATATATGCACCCTATTTACAGAAACCTACAAAAAATTTAAAAATTAAAAATAAAAAAAACAGGAAATCCCTACACTAGAACTGTGCCCTCACCCACACCACCCCTCCTGCACATGGGTCAGAGTCCATACTGTTCCTCTACAGTTTACAAAGTTCTGTCCTTAACTGACCCATGTCAGGTCCCCCAAAAACACGAAAACACACCACCACCCACAAATACACCCTCCCCACCTAGCACTCCACCCAACCAACTTATACACAAACTTATACATACTAACTAACAGACACTGAACCACAACCCACTTTAGGTCCAAGTTTGGTCGCCTGTAAGCCCTTCATGCCATATCAGCTTAAAACAAAACAAAAAAGCTAGCGTGCACATGCATTAGCCCACCACCAGGAAGAAGGATGGCAGACTTGATACACCAAAATAATTTTTAACTCTTTTCCTAACTCCCCCTACAATTCTCCCTAATTCTATCCCTCCATTAAAGCTAACCCTACTCTCACCCTATCTCTATCCCTATCACACTTCCCCTATCCAAAATAAAGGTACTCTACCCAAAAGATCTAGTACCTAGGGCACATCAAAAGAAAACCCTCTCCACAGGAGAGAAGCCCTACTGGTACCAAGACTGCCATACTCCAAAGACCTGATCTTCCCGAGGTCACCGGTGATATTCCTACAGACCTCCACCTCGGAGAGGATTTTCTGCTGGGTCGACACTAAACACCGTGCATTCCACGTGTAGTACCTAACCACTAAACTAACTAAGAATAAAGTGCCCCGGTCTCGGCCACCCAGTGTCCTGAATGCCCCATTAGCCCACTCCGGATAGGTAAGGCCGGCAAGTTGACTCCAGCCGATGGAAGTGCCCACCCGGTTATAAACCCCTATATTAAAGGGACAATGAAGCAGGAAGTGGTCCATGCTTTCCAGCGTGTCCCCACACTCTTCTCGGGGACATTCCCGGTCATCAGAGTTCCTGCACTTCAGGTTGTCCCTTACATATAGCTTCCCCTGAAAGCAGCGCCAGGCCAAGTCCCAAAACTTCTGGGGGATCCTTTTCATGTTTAAAAGGTACAACCCCACCCTCAGATCCCGACCTGGGCAGTCCCTGAGCGCCAGAGGCTTCTGGAAGTGGGTCAACAGAACCCGTTTGTCAAGGAACTGCCTTGACTGGGTCCTGATCTCCCACACTCCCAGACCCCACCGACGTATCGCCTTCAGAGTCGGGGTAGCGTAAGCCGGAAGATATCCATGGGGCGTACGGAGGTCCTTCACTTGCCCTCCTGTCTCCCATTCCTGGAAGAAAGGCCGAAACCATTCCCTGCAGGAGAGTACCCATGGAGGAGCCCTCTCTGACCAGAGGTTTGAGATGTTAGCTTTTAAAAAGGTGTTTGTTAAGAACACCACAGGGTTTACCATAGATAAACCCCCTAGTCTCCTCGTGCGGTACGTAACCTCCCTCTTTACTAGGTTCATCCTGTTCCCCCATAACAGTTGGAAAAACAGGCTGTAGATCCTAGTGTAGTAAGCTTCTGGCAAGATACATATGCTGCCCAGATAGATAAACAAGGGGAGCAGGTACGATTTGATCAGGTGTACCCTTTCCCTGAGGGTCAAAGACCAACCCTTCCACTGGTCCACCTTCTGAGTGGCATCCTGGAGCTTACCATCCCAGTTTTTGGTGGGATAATCATCCTGGCCAAATGTGATGCCTAAGACTTTTGCTGATTCTTGGGGCCCTGGAAGGGTGTCCGGGAGATCAAACGTGGGATCCCCCCCTCCCAGCCAGAGACTCTCACACTTATCCCGGTTGATCTTAGACCCGGATGCCTCCGAGTAGCGTTCCACCTCCGACATCACCACATCAACCCCCTCTCTCGAGGAGACAAAAATAGTGACATCGTCGGCGTACGCCACTACCCCCTGGATGGCCCACGGCTCCGCCAAACTCATCCCGACTCCCGCCAACGGTCCGCAACTCACCCTCCTAAGGAAGGGATCGATCGCGAACACATATAACAATGGGCTCAAAGGACAACCCTGACGGACTCCAGACCCCACTCCAAAAGAGTGGCCAGACCACCCGTTCACCAGTGGGAAACTCTCTGCCCCTGCATACAAGATCTTAAGCCAATTAACAAAAGTACTCGGTAAGCCATATCTCAGGAGGACAGACCAGAGGTACTCCTGGTTCACCCGATCAAATGCTTTGGCCTGATCCAAGGACAGCAAGTACCCCTTCCAGAAACCCGCACTACTCCGCTCCACTGCCTCCCTGACACTAAGGACAGCACTTAAGGTGCTTCGGCCTGGAACAGTGTAGTGCTGGGCCCTGAAAGGAGCCGGGGTGCAAACTTCACCAGCCGATTAAACAGTATCTTGGCCAGAAGCTTCCTGTCCGTATTGAGAAGAGCTATGGGTCTCCAATTCTCAATACGGCTGGGATCTTTACCCTTTGAGAGAAGAATCAGGGCTGACCTCCTCATTGACTTCGGCAGAGTGCCCGAGGAGAGACACTCATTGAATACCTCAGTCAAGAGGGGATCTAAAGACTCCTTAAAGGTCCTGTACCACTCAGATGTTAAGCCATCCGTACCTGGCGACTTCTTGGGGGCAAGCCCCTCGATCGCCAGTCTCACTTCCTCTTCCCTGATCTCATCTGCCAAAACGCCAAGAGAGGGGTCTACCCCTGGCTCAGGAATGGTTTCAGCCAGGAAACCCGACATCACATCCTGATCCAGATCCTTCCTTCCCAAGAGGTGAGAGTAGAAGGATCTGACGATCTCCAAGATCCCTGATCTGGACCGATTCAGAGATCCTGTACTATCAATCAGTCCTGAAATGACTTTACTACTCACTGACATCTTACAGTTTCTGTAAGGGTCGGGCGAGCGGTACTTCCCGAAATCCCTCTCAAAAAACAAAGATGCGTGCCTATCGTACTGACACCTCATCAGCAAGGACTTCACTCTGGAGATATCCTCTCGGCTACCTCCAGTCGAGACAAGAAGCTCGAGTTTCCTCCTCAGACCCTGATACAGGCGATACCTGTTCAGGGACCTGAGGCTCGAGAGCTGGCGGAAGAACCCCGCAACCCGCTTCTTGAATATCTCCCACCACTCTAACTTACTACTACATAGGCTCAGTAAAGGTACCTGACTCTGAAGAAAATCCTCAAAGGACTGTCTTATCTCCGCTTTCTCCAGGAGGGACGAATTCAGCTTCCAATAACCTTTTCCCATCCGGGGGGTTTCTGAAACATTCAGGGAAAACAAAATCATACAGTGATCGGAGAACTCCACCTCAACCACGGACACTGCGGAAGAGACGGCTTCCTCCTTTAAATAAAACCTATCTATCCTAGACCTGCGACTACCTTGATGATAGGTGAAACCCGCGTGGCCCGAGGGGCTCCGGATGTGGGCATCCTCTAGGCGAGCTTCTCTAGCTATACTAATCAGCGCCACACTATCGCAAGTCAGCGGACTATTGGAGCCTCTCCTATCTTGGGACCTCGTGACATTATTGAAGTCCCCTCCAAAGATCACCTGCCGACTCGTAAAAAGAAAGGGCTTAATCCTCATAAAGAGATCTTTACGGCCCCGCTTAGTTTGCGGGGCGTAGATGTTAATGAGCCGGAGCTCTTGTCCCTTCATGAAGACATCTAAGATCAGGCACCTCCCCATTTCTAATTCAATAACCCGTCGGCATTCAACAGGAGCGGTAAAAAGGACCGCCACCGTACTATACGGCTCAGCCGCCAGAGACCAGTGGGAGGGACCACGCCTCCATTCTCTTCTGGCTTTTACCAGAGAGGCTAGATCTGACAACCTGGTCTCCTGTAAAAAGAAAATGTCGGCTTCAACGTGGCCGAGAAAATCAAAGGCTGCGAATCTAGCCGTATCCGACTTTATGCTGGCACAATTAATAGATGCCAGCGTCAATGGGGTGAGTGCCGCCATACAGGGTGATTAAATTAGACGGCCACACCCTTTACTTTTGTTTTCCCTTCTTTTTTGCCCCCTCATCCCCCGAAGAAGACGAGAGGGCAGGACCACTCTTGGATCTTTTTTTTGATTCAGATAGATCCATATTATCCCCGTCTCCGTCCGGCCCCGGTCTAGCCCTGCCCTCTGAGGAAGGTGCCTCAATAGGACAGGGCCCAGTTCCTCCCAGAGGCTCTTTCTCCCTAGGCACCTCGCCCTCACCCTCCCCAGCCAAGGAGGGGGAGGAGATGGTATCGAGGACGAGGTACCGGTTTGACAGGTCAACCAGCTGGGGGGCAGTCAGGCTTCCGTTTTGAACCTGGCCCGTAGTACAAGGAACAGAGGGCTCTGACCTCTTCTTTCTCCCTTCCCTTTTGCCCTTGTCTTTCTTTTTAGGCCTCTCCCCACTCTCCTCATCCACACTTTCATAGTGGGAGGAATCGGAAGGGTCGGCCATATTGCCTTGCTCTCTGTGAAGCCTCCTGATCTCCCCATCCAGCACATCCTCCTCCAGGGCTTCAGCGGTTACAGGGCCAGCTTCAGGAGCAGAGGCCGGAGCTACCCCCGTCACCTGGGCACTCTCCAGCTCCCTACTCCTTCTACGATTTTCCTCCCGCCTTAGTTTGGCGGGGCCCTTTTTCCTCCTCACGAGCCCTGTTGCACCCCCATCCCTGCCCATACCCTCCCCGGCCGAGGCAACTTCACAGCTCTCCTCAGCCGGAGCGGCCGCTGCACGGGCGAAGGCGCTAGGACAACGGCTAAATGGGTGCCCAAGGACACCACACAGGTGGCACCGGATCTGCCTACAGGATGCGGCCAGATGTCCCACCCCACCACACAAAGCGCAGACCTGTACAGTACAGGCTGCGCTAAAGTGGGTGGGGCTGCCACACCTGTGATAGACCTTAGGCTGCCCCTGGTAGAAGACCTGGATCCTATCACGTCCAAGGAAGGCGGCTGACGGAATGTGGGCAACCGTACTCCCTGAACGCTTGAGTTTGACGGAAAACGTCCAGGCCCCGGACCAGATCCCGTGCTCATCCAAGTTTTTCTTGGGCATGTCCGTCACATCCCCATACCGTCCTAGCCAGGTCATGATGTCATAACAAGAAAATGACTCGTTACGGGTCAAAACGGTCACCTTCTTGACAGCATTCTGACGGGAAATCGCCTTTACGGCGAAATCCCGCCAGCCGGGCTCGTTTTTTGCCACTTCGTAATTCGACCAGAAGAGTTCGAGACCCTCTGGCCGAACGAAACTGACGTCAAACTCAGACGATCCATAGGGGTGAATCAGGGCAAAGATGTCACTCGCCCTGAATTCCATCTGAAGGAGGAGCTCAACCACTTTAGCGCGAGGTGGGCACGCATCCTCGCCCCTCCAAATCAGACGGACCACATTCCTACGGTTATTGTCCTGCCCGGTTGTCGGGAGGGACCAGACCACCTCCCCATTCCGCTCTCGGAAAGCCCCCAAACCGTGCCTCTCTATCCAGAAAGACAGGTCGACCTCACCCCTTCCCTCTACCTGGATCGACCTGTCACCCCTGCGTAGAGCCTCCAGGAGGCGCTGTTGCAAATGGCCCCCAGGGCCGGACGGAGACGGGGACCCCCCTGAACCCCCGGCAGCGACATTAGCATAGCTCCTAGGAGCAGTCACTGCCGGGGGGGCAGCCGGACCAGACCCAGAGCCAGAACCACTTACAACACCATTTACACCACAACTCTCAACCTCTTTATTTCCAGCCATACTACTACCACTCCCATCAACATTCAATCCACTGACACTCCCACATACACTCCTCTCACCCACAACACTACTACACCCATCAATATCATATCCTACATTCTTGTCCTGACTAACAAATTCTGGGCTGGCTGGGACTTGTAGTATGGCTGGCTTTAGTAAAGTTCTTTGTGCTGGCTTAGCCGCTGCTGGGGTCGACGCCGATGGTTTCTCCTTCATGGCTGATATCATATCTTGATTCTGGGGCTGCCCCACCGGGCGCACCCCAGCTCCTCCCACAGCGCCAGCACCTGCTTCACCCAACTTCACAGGCTCTGTGGATAATCCCGGCGCCCGGACACTCCCCCCCCTCACAGGGGAGTGCCCTGAAGTGCCGGTAATGCCCACAGTACTCGGGGAACCGCCCCCCGAGCACACAGGGGCATAACTCGTGCTGCCCACCATGAGCCCATCCTGCCCCTCCCTACCGGCAGGATGGGTGGGCTTCACATCTATTTACTTTTACTGACGCCATGCTGTACCCCCCATGCTGGCTCCGTTCCACCACAGAAACGGGGTCTGGCAGTCTGGGGGGCCCAGCGGCCTGAACCAGCTTTGCAGCTGGCCCAGACTGCTGGAAAGGAACAAACACATATTGTATGGATTCCTGGATCTTCTGCCTCTTTGACCTGCGCTTTACTGCCACATCCTCGCACAGGTCATCACCAAAAGTTAAATTCTGGAGGTGGGCTGGGGACTCCTGCATCACTATAGCCCTCAGCAATCCCCCAGCCTCACTCTCCACATCTTCCTCTTCGCTTTCACTAAGTGGCAGCGCCACCTGTGCCGGCTCAATGTAACTGTCCTGAGTCCGGGTGTCACAGGGAGCAGGGACAGGCAATGCGTCCTTATCTTCCACAACCTTTACACTTTCCTCCAACTTCTCCTCCTCCTCCTTTACACCATCACCACCATCCTCCCTTTCTTCACCGCCACTACTCTCCCCATCCTCCACCTCCACCTTACCTGGGGATTTCATGGCGGCAAACCGGTCTCTATTCTCCAATTTCTCTCGGAAGAGACCGCTCCCCTCCAGGATCTCTGCCCTCCTTTCCTCCAACTTCACGATTTTACTTTTCAGTGCCGTGACTCTTCTCTTCAGCTCAGGCCGGTTCTTTTTGGAACACATGTTTGCGAGATTCTGTGCCCCACACAGGTCCTCTCTGGCCAGCCAGAGCTCTTTACCACACTGCTCATACTCCGCAAACCGTGCGGTCATGCGGGAGCAGAATGTTGCACTTGTTTCCTTGGGTCCTCTTTCAGCCCACAACTCCAAGCTTTTCCTCCTTGCCTTCTTTCCACCACTGGATCTCTGGCTGGAACCCGTTGCTGGGGGAGCAGAGTCTGCATTACTGCAGACTCTGCCAGATCTTCTCCCCCCGACCGGAAAGGCTGTTGCTGTTTGCTCTCCACCCCCCGCCAGCCTTGAAGAACGAGAGGTGGAGGCCAGGGACGCCATGCAGGGAGGCTCTCCCGAGGAGGCTGCCACACTCCTGGGGAGGCTGATGAAACACCTGCTCTGGTCTGCTGGAAGTCTCTGGAGCACACACAAAGAGACACACCCGAATGAGCTGCACACCGAACTGCTCTGAACTACAGGATGTGCTTTCTGCTGACACCTCTGTCCATGTCAGGTACTGTTCAGAGTAGAAGCAAATCCCCATAGAAAACTTATCTTGCTAAGACAGTTCCTGACACAGACAGAGGTGGCAGCAGAAAAAAACAGTTGTCAGACTGGAAAAGTACTGGAGTTACTGTTTCTGGCTTGTATGGATTTTGTGCAGAATTGGTGCGGAATCCAAGCGGAAATTCAGAAGTGTGAATGGGAGTGCAAAATCCCAAAGAGGTTTATTGGGCTTTAATTTGAGGCAGAATCTGCTTTTGGAATCTGTGCTGAATTCCGCATGCGGAAATTCTGCTGTGTGAATAAACCCTAAGTGTTGTCTGGAAACCACATGTCTGTAAATGAAGAAATTACTAACCTTGGGCTATGTTCACATTGTGTTTTAGGCTCTGTTCAGAGCCTCAGTTTCAAATGTCATCAGATTTGACAGAAGGAATACCACAATTACCATTAAAGGGGTTATCCAGGAAATTATATATATACAGGGTGGGCCATTTACATGGATACACCTTAATAAAATGGGAATGGTTGGTGATATTAACTTCCTGTTTGTGGCACATTAGTATATGTGAGGGGGGGGAAACTTTTCAAGATGGGTGGTGACCATGGTGACCATTTTGAAGACGGACATTTTGAATCACAATTTTGTTTTTACAATAGGAAGAGGGTCATGTGACACATCAAACTTATTGGGAATTTCACAAGAAAAACAATGATGTGCTTGGTTTTAACGTAACTTTATTCTTTCATGAGTTATTTACAAGTTTCTGACCACTTATAAAATGTGTTCAATGTGCTGCCCATTGTGTTGGATTGTCAATGCAACCCTCTTCTCCCACTCTTCACACACTGATAGCAACATCGCAGGAGAAATGCTAGCACAGGCTTCCAGTATCCGTAGTTTCAGGTGCTGCACATCTCGTATCTTCACAGCATAGACAATTGCCTTCAGATGACCCCAAAGATAAAAGTCTAAGGGGGTCAGATCGGGAGACCTTGGGGGCCATTCAACTGCCCCACGACGACAAATCCACTTTCCAGGAAACTGTTCATCCAGGAATGCTCGGACCTGACACCCATAATGTGGTGGTGCACCATCTTGCTGGAAAAACTCAGGCAACGTGCCAGCTTCAGTGCATAAAGAGGGAAACACATCATCATGTAGCAATTTCGCATATCCAGTTGAATGGCCCCCAAGGTCTCCCGATCTGATCCCCTTAGACTTTTATCTTTGGGGTCATCTGAAGGCAATTGTCTATGCTGTGAAGATACGAGATGTGCAGCACCTGAAACTACGGATACTGGAAGCCCGTGCTAGCATTTCTCCTGTGGTGTTGCTATCAGTGTGTGAAGCGAACCGGTGAACCGGGCGAACCGACATTGACTTCAATGGGCAGGCTAATTTTAAAACCCACAGGGACTCTTTCTGGCCACAATAGTGATTTAAAAGTTGTTTCAAGGGGACTAATACCTGGACTGTGGCGTGCTGGAGGGGGATCCATGGCAAAACTCCCATAATTACATAGTTGATGCAGAGTCTGGTTTTAATCCATAAAGGGCATAAATCCCCTATTATTCCTAAATTCTTTGAAATAACGTGCTTTAGCCCCCTTTAGGCAGCACATAGAGCCCCCCTTTAGGCAGCACATAGTTAGATCCCCCGTTAAGGCAGCACATAGATTCCCCCATGTTAGGCAGCACATAGTTAGAGCCCCCCTTTAGGCAGCACATAGAGCCCCCCTTTAGGCAGCACATAGATTCCCCCATATTAGGCAGCACATAGTTAGAGCCTCCCTTTAGGCAGCACATAGAGCCCCATTTAGGCAGCACATATTTAGATCCCCCCTTTAGGCAGCACATAGATTCCCCCATATTAGGCAGCACATAGTTAGAGCCCCCCTTTAGGCAGCACTGGTTTTATTTCACAGCCAAAAAAGGTATTTTTTATTTATTTATTTCAACAACTGTCACACCAAATGTGATTTGCACTAGTGTGACAATGAGCAAATAAGGTTGCCAGCGGAGTTCCCCTTTTAAGCAGAGGTCCCCAACCAGCGTGCCTCCAGCAGTTGCAAGACACACGGACTGAACTTATAGCCCTTTTAATACTGTAGTTAGTTGCTTGAAGGAACTTAAGTTTTACACTGGAGTACCCCTTTTAACCAGCGGTTCCCTCCCAACCAGGGTGCCTCCAGCTGTTGCAAGACACATGGACTGATATTTGAGCCCTAAAAAGGGCTTTTTTGGGTGCTGTCCTTAAAGCAGATGTTAGACTAGTGCTTTAGGAGTAAAGTGGACCCTGAATACACCACCTAGCAGCAACCTAGCTATCGCTTTCCCTATTACAGCAGGAGCAGTTTCTCTGTCCCTCCACTTTCTAAGCCTGCAGCATGCCGAATGAAGGCAAAATGGCATCCGTGCAGGAGGTAGGAGGGTCTGGAAGGCAGGGACGGCTGCTGATTGGCTGTAATGTGTCTGCTGACTCACAGGTTTAAAGTTTACCGCAATGTTAAAGTATAGGGGGCGAATCGAACTTCACATATGTTCGCCCGGCGATGCGAACATGCTAAGTTCGCCGGGAACTGTTCGCCGGCGAACGATTCGCGACATCTCTAGTGAAGAGTGGGAGAAGAGGGTTGCATTGACAATCCAACACAATGGGCTGCACATTGAACACATTTTATGTGGTCGGAAACTTGTAAATAACTCATGAAAGAATAAAGTTACGTTAAAACCAAGCACATCATTGTTTTTCTTGTGAAATTCCCAATAGGTTTGATGTGTCACATGACCCTCTTCCTATTGAAAAAACTAAAGTTGGATTCAAAATGGCCGACTTCAAAATGGCCGCCATGGTCACCACCCATCTTGAAAAGTTCCCCCCTCACATATACTAATGTGCCGCAAATAGGAAGTTAATATCACCAACCATTCCCATTGTATTAAGGTGTATCCATATAAATGGCCCACCCTGTATATATAAACTGGCTCCAGAAAGTTAAACAGATTTGTAAATTACTTATACTTATGAGCTGCTGAAGCTGAGTTGTTCTTTTCTGTCTAAGTGCTCTCTGATGACACCTGTCTCGGGAACTGTCCAGAGTAGAAGCAAATCCCCATAGAAAACCTCTTCTTCTCTGTGCAGTTCCCGAGACAAGCAGAGATGTCAGCAGAGAGCACTGTTGCCAGACAAAAAAGAACAACTCAACTTCAGCAGCTGATAATTATTAGAAGGATTAAGATTTTTTAATAGAAGTAATTTACAAATCTGTTAAACTTTCTGGAGCTAGTTGATATATAAAAATAATGGGGGAGATCTATCAAAACCTGTGCAAAGGAAAAGTTGCCCAGTTGCCCATAGCAACCAATCAGATCCTTTCTTTCATTTTTAACAAGGCCTCTGCAAAATGAAAGAAGGGATCTGATTGGTTGCTATGGGTAACTGGGCAACTTTTCCTTTGCACAGGTTTTGATAAATCTCCCCCAATGTGTTTTTTGAATACCCCCTTAAAACAAGAAGCAACTAAACAGATTGCACATTACTTTGTCCTCTTTAAAGGGGTTATCCAGGATTAGGCTGGGTTCTATAGGCTTCTATGGGAGGGAAAAAAAGCCTAGAAAAAAACAATGTGGGTTCCTCCACCCCCCCCCCCCCCCCAAATTCTTCAGTAGAAATGAGTCACATGATGAATGAATTGTATGACTTGTAATAATAAAAACACCAATGAAATAAATGCCAATACTAAAAACCACTATTTTTGAAAAACTGGCATTTTTTTAAGCTTAAAAAAAAAAACGCCAGTAATAAGGGTAGAGCCAAAGTACGTTTCTGCCCCCTTTAATTGTATCTGTCAATGAAAATGGGATGCTGATGTTTACTGTTAATGGGATCAGTGGACCCCATTTACTTCTATGGCCTAACGGAGTCACCTAGTGTCTTCTTTCCAGACAAATGCGCCATTTCAAAAGCACAATAGCCCCTGTTGTGAGTACACTTAAAATAGCGGAAATGCCCCAAACGGAGTCACTATGGTGACTCTGTTTAGTCATAGAAGTGAATGGGGTCCACTGCTCCTGATAAAGTAAATCTGTCATGAGTGTCACCTGCACTTACCTGATCCCGTACCGTGTTCCAGTTCTCCCACTATCTTCTTTGGTATCTTCCGTTCCGGGCTGACTTGGAGCATGGGCGGAGCTTCGTTACCTTACAACTCCTGCTTCTCAGGAGTTGTAACGTAACGAAGCTCTGCCCATGCTCTAAGTCGGCCCCAGAATGGAATATACAGAAGAAGATAGCAAGAGAACGAGAGCACGGAACGGGATCAGGTAAGTATCGATGTCATCAGTGTTGCCATCACTACCTGTCTGTACTGACAGGCTAGTGCAGGTGAAACTGATGACAGATTGCCTTTAACAGTATACATCGGCATTCTGTTTTCAGCGGGATGCCGACAGATACGATTCACAGGGGCAGGAGTGTAGTGTGTTCGTACCCTAAGTTGTATGAAAATGTAGACTCAGAAATAGCACCACTTGGTTGTGTGTGGTTTTGCAGCTCATTTCCAATGAAGTCAATGGAGCCGAGTTGTAATATCACAAACAACCTGAGAACAGGTGTGGCACTGCTTCTGAAAGAAAGCAGCTATGTGTTCCTAATCCTGTATAACCCCTTTAAAAGGATACTCTGCCTCTAGACCTCTTATCCCCTAGCCACAGGATAGGGGATAAGATGCCTGATTGCGGGGGGTCTGGCCGTTGGAACCACCACAATCTCCAGCTTGGCACCCCAGTAATCCGCATATACAAAGCGAACTCCGCTCTGTGCCAGATTATGGGCGTACACAACCATCACACCCCCTCCATATATCTCCCATAGACATGAATGGAGGGGGTGTGAAGACCATGGCCGCCAAAAGCCTAGCACAGCCTCCATTAATGTCTATGGGAGATGTATGGAGGGAGCATGACTGCTGTGGGCGCTTTTAATCCAGCACGGAGCGTGGAGTTCGCTCCGTGCATGCAGATTACTAGGTTGCAGGGCCAAAGATCGTGGGGAGTCCCATCGGTCGGACCCCGCACGATCAGATATCTTATCCCCTTATCCTTTGGATAGTGGAAAAGATGTCTAGGAGCCGAGTACCCCTTTAAGAACAGCATCTAAATGGATCCTGTTTTTTTGTATGCCACAAGTCAAGGATCACAGAATGCATGAGGAAAAGTGTCATGTTGCATTCTGTTTTAACCCCATTAAAATTGCGACTTTATTTTGGTGGTAAATTTTCGGCGTTACTTGCATCCTTTCTTGGTGAAAAATCCCAAAATTTCATGAAAATTTTGAAAATTTAGCATTTTTCTAACTTTGAAGCTCTCTACTTGTAAGGAAAATGGATATTATATATATGTATATTCCAAATAAATGTTATTTTTATTCACAAATACAATATGTCCACTTTATGTTTGCATCATAAAATGGACATATTTTAACTTTTTGAAAAAATTTGAGGGCTTCAAAGTAGAGCAGCAATTTTCAAAAATTTCATGAAAATTGCAAAATCTGAAGGGAGATATGTTACAGAACTACAACTCCCAGCATGCCTGGGTGATCTAGGCAGGCTGACAGTTGTAGTTTGGCAACATCTGGAGGGCTACCGTTTGGGTATCACTGTAACATTGGTCACCAAACTGTGACCCTCCAGATGTTGCGAAACTACAACTCCCAGCATGCTGGGAGTTGCAGTTCGGCCTTCCTAGTGGTTGCCACAGTAAAGATCACATTACGTTCACTTTCATTTCTCCTCCCCACGGTCGATTCCCTACCTGAGCCGTGATCTCCGGTGGATGTCTGTGATGATCGCCGGGCCCCACGCATCTGGTCCTCAGGTACAGGCCTCCATCTTCTCCCCCTCCCCCCCATTCTGCCCGACATCCAGGGGTGGGCAGAACGGGGGGTTTCCATGGCAACTCCCTGTCCTGCACTGCCATTGGTCAGAACTCAGTTCTGACTAATGGCAGGAGATTGGAGGAGATCGCAGCACTACGATCTCGCTCCTATCCCTTAGGCTGATCGGGGCTGTCACTGACAACTCCGATCATCCCTATTTTCCGGGTGATGGGGTCACCAGAGACCCGATCAGCTCGCAATTGGAGAAAATCGCATGTCTGAATTGACATGCGATTTTCTCCGATCGCCGACATGAGGAGGGGGGGGGGGGTCTCAGGACCCCCCCCCCCCCCCCCCGGGCGATGTGCCAGGGTGCCTGCTGAATGATTTCAGCAGGCATCCGGATCTGGTCCCCAACCAGCTAGCGGCGGGGACCGGAATTCCCACGAGCGTATCCATACGCCCTGCATCCTTAAGGACTCGGGATGCAGGGTGTATGGATATGCCCTGCATCCTTAACAGGTTAAAGGAAATCTGTCATCAGTGTCACCTGCACTAACCTATTGATACAGACAGGTAGTTCAGGTGACACTGATGACAACGGTACTTACCTTGTCCCGTTCCATGCTATTGTTCTCCGACAATCCTCTTCGGTATCTTCAGCTCCAGGCCCGACTTGGAGCATGGATGGAGCTTAGTGACGTCACCACTGCGGGTCTCTGCTGGGTCTCGCTGCTAGCAAACAGCAGCGGTGACGTCACTAAGCTCCGCCTATTCTCCAAGTCGGCCCCGGAAGGATGATACCGAAGAAGATAGTGGGAGAACCAGAATACGAAACGGGATCAGGTAAGTGCAGGTGACACTCATGACAGATTTCCTTTAACAGGAGCAGTGGACCCCATTCACTTCTATGACTAAACAGAGTCACCATAGTGACTCCGTTTGGGACATATCTGTTATTTTAAGCGTATCACAACAGGGGCTATTGTGCTTTTGAAATGGCGGAGTGGACCCCAATCACTCCACTTGGGACATATGACATCTGATGACAGATTTCCTAAAGAGTACCTGTCATGTTCTTGTTAAATTTTATAATCCTCCCAGTTCACTGCCCCCATTTTGATAAACCACCCCCTGCCTTCATTTTTATTATTTTTTAGTTTTCTACCTTGATATTGCTCTGTATTTTCTGCTCAGTCTTAATCAAATTCACAGACTGGGAAGAGGCGTTACCCAGCAGGTGTGACATCATCTGAAGCAACTCAGGGGAGAACTTCCTCCCTCACAGCCCAGAGCAAATCCATGTGTGAGATGAGCTATGATTGGCAAAGGCAGCACCCTCACCCCCTCTCAGCACTCCAGACTGCATTTCCTGATTTTGGACTTCTGCCAGGCCAGCAGGTGTCCAAAGTCTGTGCAAGAGATGGGGGGAAATGTGCTCTGGATAAGTAGGGAGACACCTAATGGCAGCTTTTTTAAACACAATTAAAATATAGAAAACGTAATTCTTTTTTAAACAAAGTACATTAGAAAGATTTTTTATTCATTGTAAGTAGTGTAATAGCAAAAATGAGTTTTAATGAGAGTGACCATTTAAAGGTTCCCTTTTTCTAATCTAATAGTACCTTTTGACAGGATGCAAAAATGTGATGTGAACGGAGTGTAACTGTGTTATCCGTCTTACAATAGATCCAGTACTAAGGATTTATTCCTATCGACATTGTGGCTTCCGTTTATAACCAAAGCCATCATGCAGATGGAAACAGAGCCTCCATAGCTAGATGTAATACAATACAATTGTCCCATCATGATTTTATAAACTGTAACAAATGTAAAATTATAGAATGTTGCGGAATTTTTTTTAATTTATTGGACGAACAGTATTTTGTACAGAAAAGCTTTCGGGAGCATGTCTCTACAAAATACTGTTAGTCCAATAAAAAAGGTGTTACAAGATTGTACAACATTCTATCCGCATCACTGGACTAATATGGCTGCTCCAGGCTACTAAACTGTAACAGAAATAATAAACAGAATGACCTATAGCTACATTGTATTTGCCGAGGAACTAGTGATAGTCATAGGGATCAAAAGGGCTCAGGTGAACCGTCTGTCTGTACAGTTCAAATATATCATTCAATGTGTTAAGGTCTGTAAACAGTCTGTGAGTCTCTTGCTCTTTGCAGTAGATCTGTCTCCCAGGGTGAAGGGTTTAACATGGATCAATGTGTTCAGATGTAAATGGAATGAATGAGTGGGTAAGTATGACCATAGCCCTCCCTCCCATGAACACTGATCTTTATTTAGCTCAAGAATGTATTATCATTACCTCCCCAGGTCACTGGTAATGCCCTTGACCCATTCATTATCCTACATTCCACCTCTCCGAAAGGATTGGAGAGCTTGTCTGTACAGACTGCAGGACTCGGGCATTAGAGGGCTGATCCTGTACGTCCAATATGAATGACCTCATGTAGCAAACAATAGAAATGTGTCAGGAAGTCCTAGCACAGGACTATTGGAGAGCTCACTTTTTCCAGAGTCTGAATCTGGAGATTGTTTTGCTAGTTTCGAGCCTTTATTAGGGCACCACCCTTCCAACCTATGCATGTCCTGGAACATTTTCTGCGCCCGGTGTCACTTCTGTCTTCCTCTTTCCTCTTCATTCCTGTTATTTGTTTGAGCTCCTGCGGCCTTGTTGTTGTGGTTCTTAGCTATTTGGGTGACTCCCTTGTTTTCTTTTTTTTACCAATTATTATAGGTGCGTGTACCTAGGCTACATCATATACGCTTATCTATATATACACCTCTCAGAAAAGGCTTTGTAGATCACAGTTACATAGGAACATAGGAAGCATGTGCTCGTTGTACTGTTTTAATTCACTTTTTATGCTGCAGCATTTCCCTGTTTTAGAGGGAATAGTGACTCTGGAGGAGAAAATAATGAGTAGGGAACTCTGAAGAATCTTACGATATGTTCACACGGCAGAAAAGCAGAAAATTCTGCTTGGAAATTCAGCAAAATTTACTGTACATTGTGTTATGCTGGGGAAATTCTGCATTTGAAATTGTTCAAAAACATTAATCCTGTCGATAGTTTTTTTTTTTTTTTTTTTACAGAATACCATGCAGAGCCCCATTTAAGTAAATTCCATCCAGAATTCTGTTTGTTGAGTGCACAGAAATTCTGCATTAATTCTGCACAAATGCCACAAAACTGCAAAAAAAATTTAAATAAAACCTGCAGCCAGAACGAGATTTGAGCGGAATTACCAAAATTCTGCCTTGTGAACATAGCCTTTGTGCAAGTGGTTCTTGCACAATTCTTAGCTACCTTCTTTTCTTCTCCTTTCATACCATATAAAAATACTATAGCATATGGTAGGTGAGGGACCTTTTAAATACTTTGCATTGGGGTCCAGGAGCATAAAGTTTTCCTTGTGCAAAAGGCTCCATAAGGCTTTGTTCACACGGTGGCATGTCCGCACGAAAAAGGATAGGGGATAAGTTTTAGATTGCGGGGGCTCTGACCACTGTGACAGCCTGTGATCTCCGTCATGGGACCCTGGCTTTCCCTGGGAACGGGGCGTGTTGACCCCTTTGCGAAGAAGCGGCCAAAATGCCCCTTCCCATAAACATAAATGAAGGGGGCATGGTGGGAAGTCACGAGGGGGCGTGGCATCACATCTCCCTCTCGGGAGCAGCGCCCAGCACACAATACTGATAGCTGCACAGAGATCGCTGGGGGTCCCAGTGGTGGGAACCCTGTGATCAGACATCTTATCCTCTACCCTTTGGATAGGGGATAAGATGTCTAAGGCCGGAATAGCCCTTTAGGGTACGTTCACACATACAGGATCCTGCACAGATTTGATGCATAGGATTTGTAGCTGCCAATTAGAAGCAGGGCTCAGTCATTTAGTTTACATTGAAATCTGCAGCATAAAATCCAATGCATCAAATCCTGCGCATCAGATATGCGTACGTGTGAACGTACCCTTAAGATGAATGTATCATCTAGATAATTGTTTCCCATCAATGGCACCTCCAGCTGTTGCAAAACTACTACTTTCAGCATGGGAGTTGTAGTTTTGCAACAGCTGGAGGCACCCTGGTTGGGAAACACTTATCTAGATACGTTTTTTTCTGATTAGAGCCAGATACTGAAACATGTTTGTTTCCATTTTATGATTTTTAGTAGGGGAAGCCATGTTGCCTGAGCGGTCTTTAACAGCATTTAGAACAATGTCATAGGCAACAATAGTCTGGAGGGAAACCTATTGTAAAAGTGTATGTAGCTTATGCAAAGGTTATAGCGCAGGGAGCTGGAGGATGGGTGCTGTGACCACCACTAAGTGTGAGTGGCCAGATCCCATCTTAGCAATACACTGGTGTTTCCTTTTAATCCTTTGTGTGATGATAAAGAGGAGACTGCTGAAAAGTTTTCTCTTCTGATCAGGAAATGTTATCTAATTATCAGGGGGTTGCAATATGAAGGGGGTTGCAATACTGGTATAGCATGAGGTCCTTATATTTTTTCCCTGCACCTTCAGCCACCTAGCTGTGAAAATAATGCAGCATAGCCAGATTCGCTTGAACACTACAGCATAGCCCCATTCGCTTAAACTCTACAGCATAGCCCTATTCGCTTGAACACTACAGCATGGCCCCATTAGCTTGAACACTACAGCATAGCCTCATTCACTTGAGCACTACAGCATAGCCCCATTTGCTTGAACACTGCAGCATAGGCCCATTCGCTTGAACACTACATCATTGCCCCATTTGCTTGAACACTACAGCATTGCCACATTCTCTTGAACACTACAGCATAGCCCCGTTTGCTTGAACACTACAGCATAGCCCCCTTCTCTTGAATACTACAGCATAGCCCCCCTTCTCTTGAATACTACAGCATAGCCCCATTCTCTTAAACGCTGCAGCGTAGCCCCATTTGTGGGAACACTACAGCATAGCTCTATTTATTTGAACACTACAGCATTGCCCCATTGGGTTGAACACTACAGCATTGTAGCATTTGCTTGAACACTACAGCATAGCCCCATTCGCTTAAACTCTACAGCATAGCCCTATTCGCTTGAACACTACAGCATAGCCCCATTCGCTTAAACTCTACAGCATAGCCCTATTCGCTTGAACACTACAGCATGGCCCCATTAGCTTGAACACTACAGCATAGCCTCATTCACTTGAGCACTACAGCATAGCTCCATTTGCTTGAACACTGCAGCATAGTCCTATTTGCTTGAACACTACAGCATAGCCCCATTCGCTTGAACACTACAGCATAGCCCCATTTGCTTGAATACTACAGCATTGCCCAATTAGCTTGAACTCTACAGCATATCTCCATTTACTTGAACACTACAGCATTGCCCCATTGGGTTGAACACTACAGCATAGCCCCATTTGCTTGAACACTTCATATTGGTGTAGCATAGCGTACCTATCTGAGCATAGCCCTATTTGCTGGAACACTACAGCATTGCCCCATTCGCTTGAACACTACAGCATAGCCCCGTTTGCTCCACTCTACAGTTCTGTGCAAAGCCAATTAGCCAGAGGCCACTATTCAGGGTTTAATATTACTGCACCACACTGCTACATTGCTGTGACACCAGAGGAGTCAGAGGTTGGACTCGTACCACTGGTGGTTGTATTCAGTGGGGCAAAAAGTATTTAGTCAGCCACCAATTGCAAGTTCTCCCACTTAAAAAGATGAGAGAGGCCTGTAATTTTCATCATAAGTATACCTCAACTATGAGAGACATAATGAGAAAAATAAAATTATAAAATCACACTGATTTTTTTTAAAGAATTTTTTTGCAAATTAGGGTGGAAAATAAGTATTTGGTCACCTACAAACCTTGACTTCTATTAAAAAATCTTAATCCTTCCAGTACTTAGCTGCTGAATACTACAGAGGAAATTATTTTCTTTTTGGAACACAGAGCTCTCTGCTGACACCTCCGTCCATTTTTAGAACTGTCCAGGGTAGGAGAAAATCCCCATAGAAAACATATGCTGCTCTGGACAGTTCCTAAAATGCACATATATGTCAGCAGAGAGCACTGTGGTTATGATGTCAGCAGAGAGCTCTGTGTTCCAAAAAGAAAATAATTTCCTCTGTAGTATTCAGCAGCTAATAAGTAATGGAAGGATTAAGATTTTTTTTATAGAAGTAATTTACAAATCTGTTTAACTTTCTGGCACAAGTTGATTTAAAAAAAAATAAAAAAATAAAAAGTTTCCCACCGGACTACCCCTTTAAGGACGCAGGGTTTTTCAATTTTTGCATTTTCATTTTTTCCTCATCACCTTCTAAAAATCATAACCCTTTTAATTTTGCACTTAAAATTTCATATTATGGCTTATTTTTTGCGCCACCAATTCTACTTTGCAGTGACAATAGTCATTTTACCAAAATATCCACGGCAAAGCGGGAAAAAATTTAATTGAAGAAAAAATGCCATTTTGTAACTTTTGGGGGCTTCCGTTTCTACGGTAAAAAATGACATCTTAAAAATGTATTTGTTTAAAATTGTCATCTTCTGACCCCTATAACTTTTTTATTTTTCCGCGTATGGGCCGTTATGAGGGCTCATTTTTTGCACAGTGATCTGACGTTTTCATCGGTACCAACTTTATATTGATCGGACTTTTTGATCGCTTTTTATTCATTTTTTCATGATATAAAAAGTGACCAAAAATACACTATTTTGGACTTTGAATCTTTTTTGCGCATACGCCGTTGACTTTGCGGTTTGATTAACTATATATTTTATAGTTCGAAAATTTCCACACGCGGCAATACCACATGTTTATTTTTATTTACACAGTTTTTTTTTTAAATGGGAAAAGGGGGGTGATTCTTACTTCTATTAGGTTAAATTGTGTTAAATGATCTTTATTAACTTTTTTTTCACACTTTTATTTTGCAGTGATATAGCCCCCCCTAGTGGCTATTACACTGCACACACTGATCTGCTACACAGATCATTGCCATGCATTGATACGGCAAAGATTAGTGTTATCGGTGGTCGATTGCTCAAGCCTGGAGCAGCTTGGAGCAATCAATCGCCGATCGGACGTGACGGAGGCAGGTGAGGGGACCTCAGCTCGCATTCTAGCTGATCGGGACATCGTGATGGTCCCGATCAGCCCGACTGAGCTGCCGGGAAGCTTTCACTTTCATTTTAGACGCGGCGATCAACTTTGATCGGTGCCTCACGCTATTAGCCCAGGGTCCCGGCTTTTATTAGCCGCCAGGACTGACCCGGTATGACGCGTTATATACCAGGACCAGGCGCAGGGCGTACAGGTAAGCCCTGCGTCCTTAAGAGGTTAATGGCACCTGTTTGAACTTATCAGTATAAAAGACACCTGTCCACAACCTCAAACAGTCAAACTCCACTATGGCCAAGACCAAAGAGTTGTCGAAGGACACCAGAAACAAAATTGTGGACCTGCATCAGGCTGGGAAGACTGAATCTGCAATATGAAAACAGCTTGGTGCGAAGATATCAATTGTGAGAGCAATTATTAGAAAATGGAAGACATACAAGAACACTGATAATCTCCCTCGATCTTGGCCTCCATGCAAGATCTCACCCCATGGTGTCAAAATGATCACAAAAATGGTGAGCAAAAATCCCAGAACCACACGGGGGACCTAATGAATGACCTGCAGAGAGCTGGGACCAAATTAACAAAGGCTACCATCAGTAACACACTATGCCGCCAGGGACTCAAATCATGCAGTGCCAGATGTGTCCCCCTGCTTAAGCCAGTACATGTCTGGGCCTGTCTGAAGTTTGCTAGATAGCATTTGGATGATCTAGAAGAGTATTGGGAAAATGTCATATGGTCAGATGAGACCAAAGTAGAACATTTTGGTAAAAACTCAACTAGTCGTGTTTGGAGGAGAAAGAATGCTGAGTTGCATCTAAAGAACACCATACCTACTGTGAAGCATGTGGTGGAAACATAATTCTTTGGGGCTGTTTTTCTGCTTTTCCATGTAAAGCAAAGAATGGGGCCATGTATTGGGAGATTTTGAGTGAAAAACCTCATCAGCAAGGGTATTGAAGATGAAACGTGGCTGTGTCTGTCAGCATGACAATGATCCCAAACACACTGCCCGGAGAAAACAGCTGGTGCTGAGAAAACCTGGCGAGGTTTCCACAGTACTCAGGCAAAAAAAGTCTGATGTCGGCTAAGAGGCGCACACCCGAGGATAGTGAACAATTGCTGTCTTGATTGAGTCATAAAACAGGTAGGCCAGGTTTTCTCTTCACCAGCTGTTCTCTCCCGTATCTTCACCACTGGCACAGCGGGACCGATGGCCGACAGCCTCCCAACACTGAAACCTACTATATGCGATCATCAGTGTTGTGCCTGCTTGCACAACACCTACAGATGAGCAATACTCTTATTGCGGGTACACTGTCCAGCCTCACAAACTGGGATTAACTGCACTATATAGTGCCATCTCTGCCTTTTTTCCCTTTTCCTCGCAAACACACTGCCCGGGCAATGAAGGAGTGGCCTCGTAAGAAGCATTTCAAGGTCATGGAGTGATATAGCCAGTCTCCAGATCTCAACCCCATAGAAAACCTTTGGAGGGAGTTGAAAGTCTGTGTTGCCAAGCGACAGCCCCAAAAAATCACTGCTCTAGAGGAGATCTGCATGGAGGAATGGGCCAAAATACCAGCAACAGTGTGTGAAAACATTGTGAAGACTTACAGAAAACGTTTGACCTCTGTCATTGCCAACAAAGGGTATATTACAAAGTATTGAGATTAACTTGTTATTGACCAAATACTTATTTTCCACCATAATTTGCAAGTAAATTCTTTAAAAATCAGACAATCTGATTTTATGTTTTTTTTTTCCTCATTATGTCTCTCATAGTTGAGGTATACATATGATGAAAATTACAGGCCTCTCATCTTTTAAAGTGGGAGAACTTGCACAATTGGTGGCTGACTAAATTCTCTTTTGCCCCACTATATGCTATCACTTTTGTGAGTCAGAAATACCCCTTAAAAGTTGTCTGGCAACAGAGACAGGCAATGACATCATCCATGTGATAACTTGACTGGCTAAGATTTCAGTATGCTGAATATTTCTGGACAATCTTTACTGGAACTAGTCCTTAAATTTGCTACAGACCATGAATGTTTCCACTAGGGCAGGATTAAAGTAATTAGAGGCAAATTCACGGTGAGGCGGCTACATGAATTCTCTGTGTTGTACACCAATTTTCTTATGTGTTGCATCGTGGTATTACTTAGGCACTGTATGGTAGATTTTGATGTCTCTGTAATCTGTAATATATCTACTTACATATACATTGGTTTCTTTGCTTTAGACAGGACGTGTGGATAAGAATCATCCCACAGTCAGCGGTCATACAGCACCGGTACTGGATATTGATTGGTGCCCCCACAATGATAATGTCATTGCCAGTGCGTCAGATGACTCCACAATCATGGTAAGTGTTTACTGGTCTACACAGATATTTCACATTTGTATTTATTCGTTCCAGTTGGTACAAAGATGGTAGGTCCTTAATGTCAATGACAGTTTTGGAAATCACCTGTGTGAAATGACAATTTTTTTGCTAGCCCATCTGTGCATTCTGCATGACTCTTGCATAATTCAAGATGTGTACAAATCTACCATTCATGTCACAGTCCTATGGCATGACTAGAGAAACTTCATGTGCATACAAATATGAGACAGCCATAATACACTGTAGTGCAGACCTGGAGTGCAGCGTATTATACCTGTGATCAGTAGATTGAACAATCCAGTGCCCAAGTGGGATAATTAAGTAAAAGTAAAAATAAAGTAAAAAAACTAAAAATCTATGAAAAACCCTCAAAATAAAAAAATAAAAAATACTTGATACTTTCCAAACAGTCTCATAATCCTTTAGATAGGTAAATGCATTCTAAAGTTATTACCACATATTTGAAAAAAAAAAAAAAGAAGGACTCGTTATGGCAAAAACTGTCAGCGACAGTAATGGGTTAATAAATTATTTTCATGCCGCATATAAATGTCTATTTTTTTTTTTAATTTAATTTCCTTGATCAGAACAGACTATTTCCTTGCACTCCTTTCCTGTAGTGTTTAATTGATATAAATGATACAAGTAATTCTGGAGCCACTAGAACCTTCTCCGGAATGAGATGTGCACATTATTACCTTGGGCTTTAAGTACCTGGTTATATATAGACCATGCAGCCATGTGTCCTCTGAAGTCTGAATCCCACACTGTGATACAGCAGTTCTAAATATATCTCCCTCACTAGAAGGAGATGGGGACAGGGAAGCGGCTGATCCCATGCCAAAAACAGAGGCCAGCTTGTGACGGGAGTCAGGGGATTCCAGTAAGATGTTGTTCAGACTTCACTACGTGGTGATTTTTATTTTTCAAGATTCAGGAAGTGCGACGTTGAGTTCATCAGTAAATGTCTATGGGATTGGAGCCAGCGGAACACAATCCTTCTAAATTTCAAATCCACCCATCTTCTTACTGCAATTTATAGGTGTTACAAAAAAAAGTCAGGGTGGAGAATATAGCACCTCAATAAGCTGCCTGGTATAATAAGGGGGGTTTAAAGGGTGACTCTGGTACAGAACATCTCATCCCCTACCCACTGTATTTGGGATAAGTATCTGATTGTGAGTGATCTGACCGCTGGGACCCCCACAATCTTCTACTTGGCAGGAGCAGTCCACTAAACCTAAAGTCCACTTGACGCTAAACTTTATTTATGCTTTGTTATTTTAATTTATTGTCTATTATAATTTTATCCTTTATTATTATGTATTAAAGACAGTAAAAGGGGAATTCTTGCAGAATAACATATCCCCTGTCCACACAACTGCTGAGACCCCCGCGATCTCCTGGCACCCCAGCTCGCCCCATGCACTGAGCAACCCACACTTCATGCATGGATTACTGTCGACCACTGCACAAAGCTGTGGCCGACACGCTCTTCCATTTATCTCTGTGAGAGAGCTGGATAGACAGCATTCTTGTGTCTCTCTCATAGAGATATATAAAGGAGCGTGTCGGCCACAGCTTTGTGCAGTGGTCGACAGTAATCCATGCATGAAGTGTGGGTTATTCTGCAAGAATTCCCCTTTTACTGTCTTTAATACATAATAATAAAGGATAAAATTACAATAGACAATAAATTAAAATAATAAAGGATAAATAAAGTTTAGCATCAAGTGGACTTGGATCAAGTAAATGTTTACATTTTACACCTACAAGAGAAGAAGGTGAATCTTATGTCATATGAATTGGCATTGCATTTCCTGACTCCTGAATCCAACTTTTAGGCTATGACTTTGCTCTAAAGAAGAATTTAGACACCCCCCACCTCTCCCTTATTTTGGCTAAAAATGAATTTCTAGAATTTTGTGCTCACTGGGGGACATGTATCATTGCATTTAGACCATTTTTCACGTCTACAAATTTTGCGCAATTGCGCTTTTTTTGCATAGAGCTGCGTTTTTTTTGGTGGACAGTTTTCTAAAGTTGTCACCAGTTTGGTCTACAGTACACCACCTAATCCAGTGGACTGGTATTTATCAATTGCGCAAAAAAAAAGTAGATGGTTTTTTTTTTTGCGCTATTGCGCTTTTTTGTAAGAAAAGTAGTCTAAACCTAAGAGTGCTAGCAAGGACTCGTAGAAAATGGCAGACAGTGGAAGATGCAGGTGGGGGATGCAGGAGCCGTCTCTCGGCACTGCAGTACTACAACTACTCCCATCATGAGACAGAATCTGTCCCATAATGGGAGTAGTTGTAGTACCGGAGCGCTGAGAGACGCACATCCCCTGTCTGCGGGACTATATTGTGACTGTTAGGACTACTACTCCAATCATGGACAGACTCTGTCCATGATGGGAGTTGTAGTCCTGGGGCTGAAGGACAGATCGCAGCAGGTCATTCTCCAGAGACCCGCTGCGATCTGCATTTATTAACTTAAAAAGCCGGCGGTATATGCGGCTCCACTGCGCTGCACCGGCTCCTGTATACAGATGTCACGATTCATAATCCCCGCCTCCGAGAGACAGGAGCTCTGATTGGTGGAAAGCTATTCACCACTATTAGCCAATCAGAGCTCCTGTCTTCTGGTGGGGATTATGAATTGTGACAGGTCTATACAGGGGAGCGAGTGGAGCCGCTTCTACAGTATATAATTGTTATGTGTACTGTACCCCCCCCCCCCCCAGACTAATACTGACCCCTTCTATAGTGAGCGCCTGGACCGCTGTGTGATTGACAGGTCCCCAGCGCTAGTGTCCGGCTCCACTGACCTTTATATGTTATAAATCTTTATGATACACACTGCCCGTCCTCCTCTTCATTCTTCTGATACCGGAGACGCGCGGCTTCTGCTTTCACTATAGTCAGAGCGCCCCCTGCCGTTGTCTGGCCCCAGCCCTGTGCAGTGTGGAGGCCGGGAGGGGGCGCTCTGTCTATAGACTATGATACAGAAGCCGCGCGTCTCCGGTATCAGAAGAATGAAGAGGAGGACGGGCAGTGTGTATCATAAAGATTTATAACATGTAGCAAGGTCAGTGGGGCCGGACACTAGCGCTGGGGACCTGTCAATCACACAGCGGTCCCAGCGCTCACTATAGAAGGGGTCAGTATTAGTCTGGGGGGGGGGGGTACAGTACACATAATTATATTCTGTAGAAGGGGTCAGTATTAGTCTGGGGGGGGGGGAAATACACATAACAATTATATACTGTAGAAGCGGCTCCACTCGCTCCCCTGTATAGACCTGTCACAATTCATAATCCCCGCCAGAAGACAGGAGCTCTGATTGGTGTATAGTGGTGAATAGCTTTCCACCAATCAGAGCTCCCCTCTCCCGGCGGCGGGGATTATGAATCGTGACATCTGTATACAGGAGGAGGGGGGGGGGAGGGAAGTGCAGTGTTGCCGCAGGCTTTTTAAGTTAATAAATGAAGATCGCAGCGGGTCTCTGGAGAATGACCTGCTGCGATCTGTCCTTCAGCCCGAGGACTACAACTCCCATCATGGACAGAGTCTGCCCATGATGGGAGTAGTAGTCCTAACAGTCACAATACAGTTTCGCAGCTGGGGGATGTGTAAGAGCCATCCCTCAGCACTGCGGTACTACAACTACTCCCATCATGGGACACAAAATTTCCCATGATGGGAGTAGTAGTCCAAGGGCAGACTGACGGATCTCAGGGGTCTCACTCTTGAGACCCCTTGCAACTTCTCCGCCCCTGCCCCTTAGTGATGACATCATTAGGGGGCGGAGCTTCACAGTCCAGGCCTGAAGCCAGGGTGGTAAGTATGGCTCTGTTCTCATTATGCGTTTTGCATAATGGGAACAGAGCCTTTTTGGCAGTGTGTTCCCAAACAGGGAGACTCCAGCTGTTGTTTACCTACAGCCCCCATGATGGGAGTTGTAGTTTAGCAACAATTGGAGGCTCCCTCTTTAGGAACACACTGCATTATGTGCGCTCTCCCCAGGGGAGAGCGCCAAAAATGTACTGACCCATTTTTCGTGTTTTTATTTTCTTGTCATTTCAGATAAGTGAATGCAGAGGACTACCTGAGATTCGGTGGAGTGTGACGATGACTAGCATTTTTTTAATGTCAATAAAAGGGTTAACGAGGGCTGTGGGGGAGTGTTTTTTTAAATCCATTTTTTATTTCATGTGTTGTGTTTTTTATAATTGAAATTTCAGGCTTAGTAGTGGAAGCCGTCTTGTAGACGGAATCTATTACTAAGCTGGGCTTAGCGTTAGCCCCGAAAACAGCTAGCGCTAACCCCCAATCATTACCCCAGTACTCACCGCCACAGGGGTGCCGGGAAGAGCCGTTACCAACAGGCCCGGAGCATCAAAAATAGCGCTCCTTGGCCTAGGCGGTAACAGGCTGGGGTTATTTAGGCTGGGGAGGGCCAGTAACAATGGTCCTCGCCCATCCTGGTAATGTCAGGCTGTTGCTGATTGGTTGGTGTCTGATTGACACTGAAAATATGGGGAAGCCTATGTGTTGTTTTTTTTTGTAATAAAAAAAAGTGTGTGGTTCCCCATATTTTCAGTGTCAGTCAGATACCAACCAATCAGCAACAGCCTGACGTTACCAGGGTGGGCGATGACCATTGTTACTGGCTCTCCCCAACCTAAATAACCCTAGCCAGGAGCGCTATTTTTGACACTCCAGGCCTGTTGGTACTGGCTCTTCCCGGCAACCCTGTGGCGGTGGGTAACGGGGTAATAATTGGGGGTTAGCGCTAGCTGTTTTTGTGGCTAACGCTAAGCCCGGCATTGAAAAAAAAATTTATTTAAAAAAAAAAAAAAACACTCCCCACACAGCCCTCATTAAACCTTTTATTGACATTAAAAAAAAGCTGGTCATCATCGCAATACACTGAATCTGACGTTGTCCTCCCCATTCACGTATCTGAAATGAGAAAAAAAAAAGGTTAGGACATCATTTGCCATCTCACCTGGTGAGTGCGCCCATACTGCAGTGTGTAACGGAGAGCCTCCAACTGTTCTTGTCTGCCTACTGTATCCTGTATATACAGTCATCTATATAGATGGCTGTATATACAGGAGAGCGCACAAAGATTTAACTCAGAGCTGCAGTGTGGGTTAACTCTTTCCTTGCTGGGCTCCTGTATAGTATACATGGATACACTATGCCCCCTGTATACTATACAGCGGGCGGAGGTAAGTAGTGATGCTCTGCACCCTATATGCTATACATCACTCCTTACCTCCTTACACTCCGTGGGGCGGGCGCTCTGCATCCGACCCATGGAGTAGTACCTGCAGTGAAAAAAAATGCACACAGGGAACAAAAATGTTTGTTTCCGCACACCAGCAAAAATGCCAGAAAAAACACAAGGGGAGAGATTAATCAAAACCTATGTAGAGGAAGAGCGGTGCAGTTGCCCATAGCAACCTATCAGATTGCTCCTTTCATTTTTGTAAAGAAGCAATCTGACTGGTTGCCATGGGCAACTGCACTACTCTTCCTCTGTACAGTTTTTGATAAATCTCCCCCAAGAAAAATTACCAAAATGCAGGAAAAGCTGGGACCGTTTTTCAGGCGTTTTTGCTGGTGGACAAAAAAAAACCTCAGTGGAATCCTGAAAAACAATAGAACAAAATCCCAGCATCCAGGATACACCACTTTTCCTGTGAGGTGTAGAACAGGTCTACAAATAGAACTGTGTGGAGATTTAGACCATTGCACGAAATTTATCATGGGGCTTGCACAAGTTTGATAAATTTGGAGAAATTGCTCCAAATTTAGACCAACCAAAATGATCTACAAAAAACGTCTACCAATAACAACATTGATACATCTCCCCCACTATGTCTATATAGAGGTCCACATTGAGAGCCCTGCTTTTAAACCCCAATCACTGTTTGACAACCCTGACAATCCATCTTGTGATTCAGAGACATGCATGGACGAATCTGTGTCTGAAGAAGCAGAATTCTGGGAAATTTCTAATAAACCCACAAAGTTGACCGATGCAAAATACCAAAAACATATGTCTAAGGCTAATTTGAATTCTGCATTGAAGTTCTGTTTCGGGAGCTCCATTCGAAGAATCTGTTTAAATGGTGGGATATGAGTGGAGGGAAAAAAAGTTAACCCAATAGGTGAGGGTCCCAACCTATCAGGTTTATATGACACATGCTTGACCATACATGGTCTGACCAAACTTTTATTTCTATCCCCTGCCAGTATGCTAAGCCGCTATAAAGTGATACCAAATTCCTGGTAAAACACCATGGTTTGCAATCAACTTAATATTACTAAAAAGACAAAGCACCAAATATCTTCTCTCATATAACTACATATGGTAATCAGCAGTTGCAGAGTCATATCGCAAGTCTTATACTCTTTCAGAAAGGAAAGCCATACATATCAGCTCCACTTTGACCTAGGCGGGTGCGACAGTAGATGTGTCTATCACCACTTGGCGTAACAGTATCTACAGCTGCCATACTAGTTATAATCCACAAACATACAGGTGAAATTCAAAAAATTACAAGATCGTTCAAAAGTTCATTTATTTCAGTAATGCAACTTAAAAGGTGAAACTAGTATATGAGAGAGACTCATTACATGCAAAACAAGATAGTTCAAGCCATGATTTGTCATAATTGTGATGATTATGGCTTACAGCTCATGAAAATCCCAACCCCCCCCCCCACCAATTACTATGATTTGGAGAGCCATGTCATCTGCTGGTGTTGGTCCACTGTGCTTCATTAAGTCCAGGGTCAACACATCCGTCTACCAGGAGATTTTGGAGCACTTCATGCTTCCTTCTGAGGATGAGTTGCATTACTGAAATAAATAAACTTTTACACAATATTAAAATTTTTGGAGTTTCACCTGTAAACCAATGAAAGTCCCAAAAAAATTCTATGTAAAAAAAATATAAATTTAAAAAAATGAAGATGTAACACAGGAGAAGAGAGACTAAGGTTAGAGTTCTTTCATATTTTATTATTATTATTAGTGTGTATATATATATATATATATATATATATATATATATATATATATATATTTATTTTTGACAATGGACTTAATTGGTTGTACAGTATTCCTATTTTTTCAGAAAGTAGTATGTTCCAACAGATCAGTAAGCATACTGGTTTTAGCCCACAGAAGTCAATGGCTTAAATCTAAAAACACGTGTAACATTTTCCCCTATTTTACCCCCAAAAAAGTCAATAAAATAATATATCACCAAATCAAACATGTCCTGGTACCAAAACCCACTATATAAAAGTGAAAGGTCGTCTAAAAAAAATGTAATCACTGAAAAAAAGGACCAGTGATCAAAGTGATTTTGTTTACCACTGGGGACCACAAATCTCCAATATGCTAAAACATCACATCACATAATAAACATCACAAATAGAGAAACACAGCTGCACATCCACCATTTGTATTTTGATCTACTTGCTTCTCAGCATGATTAAAAAACTAACAGGTTGTTAGTATACATTATGATCAAAAAGTATAAGCCCACTTGCCGTGTCATGGCCACCTAGTCAGTTTGGGTCCCTAACCTAACACTGGCATAGCGCCAGGCGGCGATCACCGCCTCCAAGACACCATGCCCACAGAGGTAACGACCCAGTGGCGAGGCAGCCCCACTGCTGCCTGACCAAGCCCCTGGCTCTGGGCCGCATCACCCCACAGACAAAGCATCACAGAAACAATGGCCGCCACAGAGAACCACACCAGTATGAAACATACCATGTGCTCCCTGCCAGAGGGCTGGGAGAATGTTAGGAAGAAACCCTTATGCAGCCTCCTGCTAATTAAAAATGCCTGGGCCGAATGGGAGGAGTGGAGGCCATGGAAGAGGGGAGAGAGTACAATGTACAACAAAAATAGAGAAACATAGCCGCACATCCACCATTTGTATTTTGATCTGCTTGCTTCTTGACGCCCGGCACTACGACAATGTCGGTTTAGGGACCCACTGTAAATAGGTGGCCTTGACGTGGCGAGTGGGCTTATACTTTTTGATCATAATGTATACTAACAACCTGTTAGTGTTTGAATTTATGCTGAGAAGCAAGTAGATCAAAATACAAATTGTGGATGTGCGGCTGTGTTTCTTTTTCTCTTTGTGTTTTACAATTGTAGTCTCTCTTCCTTTTTCATAGCCAGCATTCTGCTCCACCCATTCGGCCCAGGCATTTTTAATTAGCAAGAGACTGCATTAGGGTTTCCTCCTAGCATTCTCCCAGCCCTCTGGCAGGGAGCATTTGGTAGGTATTCACATTAGTGTGGTTGCACTGCGGCGGTCATTGTTACTGTGATGCTTTGTCTGTGGGGTGGTCATTGTTACTGTGATGCTTTGTCTGCCAGGGGCTTGGTCAGGCAGCAGTGGGGCTGCCTGGCCACTGGGTCGCTCCCACTGTGGGCATGGTGTTGTGGTGGTGGTGGCCGCCGCCGAGCACTACACCAATGTTGGGTTAGGGACCCACTCTAAAAAGGTGGCCTTGATGTGGCGAGTGGGCTTGTACTTTTTGATTACAATGTATATTAACAACCTGTTAGTGTTTGAATTTATGCTGAGAAGCAAGTAGATCAAAATACAAATTGTAGATGTGCTGCTGTGTTTCTTTTTCTCTTTGTGTTTTGTAACTTTTAATAATGCCACATACATAATAAAATACATGATAAAAAAATGCACCAACATTACCACTAGCTCTCATAATTTGATCACTACAAAAAGATGGACATGCACGAAGAGGGCAAGGAGTATGTGCTTACTGCACTACCCCCATCTCCTCTGGCCCCAACCAAGGTGTAGGTCCTTTTCTTAGCCAATAGAAAGGAATAAAACAAAAACAAGGAGAAAAAAGAGGTGTGGGGAATGACAAAAAAAATTATAATTGGACCCTCCAAGTATAAATACCGTATTTATCGGCGTATAACACGCACTTTTTAGGCTAAAATTTTTAGCCTAAAGTCTGTGTGCGTGTTATACGCCGATACACCCCCAGGAAAGGCAGGGGGAGAGAGGCCGTCGCTGCCCGCTTCTCTCCCCCTGCCTTTCCTGGGGTCTAGAGCGCTGCTGTCGGCCCTTTTCACCCCCTGGTTATCGGCGCCAGGGGGAGAGAAGGGGCAGCGGCACCCATTGCCGGCGCCGCTGCCCCGTTGCCTCCCCCATCCCCGGTGGCATAATTACCTGAGTCGGGTCCGCGCTGCTCCAGGCCTCCGTCGTGCGTCCCCGGCGTCATTGCTATGCGCTGAACGGCGCGGCGCATGACGTCAGAGCGCCGCGCCGTGCATAGCAACGACGCTGGGGACGCACGACGGAGGCCTGGAGCAGCGCGGACCCGACTCAGGTAATTATGCCACCGGGGATGGGGGGAGGCAACGGGGCAGCGGCGCCGGCAATGGGTGCCGCTGCCCCTTCTCTCCCCCTGGCTGTCGGCGCCACTTCTCTCCCCCTGGCTATCGGCGCCGGCACCGATAGTCAGGGGGACAGAACGGGCAGCGGCGCCGATAACCAGGGGGTGAAAAGGGCCGACAGCAGCGCTCTAGACCCCAGGAAAGGCAGGGGGAGAGAAGCGGGCAGCGACGGCCTCTCTCCCCCTGCCTTTCCTGGGGGTGTATCGGGGTATACACGCGCACACACGCACCCTCATTTTATCATGGATATTTGGGTAAAAAACTTTTTTTACCCAAATATCCTTGGTAAAATGAGGGTGCGTGTTATAGGCCGGTGCGTGGTATACCCCGATAAATACGGTACATATTGACTAAAAGGAAGACAAACCCATAGCAGATATCTCTCCACCATGAAGCACCTTTATGGTCTATTCACACGTACAGTATTATGTGCAGATTTGATGCGCAGGATTTTCTGCTGCAGATTTCAATGTAATCTGAATGACTGAGCACAGCTTGAAATCCTGCGCATCAAATCTGCACAGAATACTGTACGTGTGAATAGACCCTTAATATATTGTTGCTTCTTTTTAATTTGTGGTACAGATAAAGTAAAAAGCAAGTCTACACTTATGCCAAATTATCCTGCCTAATATCTTTGAGTTCTTCAGGGAAAAATCTGTATTAGGCATATGTACCTATGTATTTGATTTGTATTTTGATATGGAGGTGTGAATGAGGTCTCAGAATATGTTCACATCGAAATTCAAGCAGAATCGGCAGCAATTTCATCTGCAATGCATGCAAATGGGTTTTTATGTTCCCCCATTCACACGCTCCCAAAAATATCTGTGCAAAATAAAGATTACTACGGATTTTATCATCTGCTACATGTTCACTATTTATACTGACTCTATGCTAAAGGTATGTAGATTGGCCCCTCGAAGCTTCAGGACTGTACAAGTAACATTGCAGTAAAAGAAATGTGGCAATGTATTTTACAGTCACTATGGCGATTGTTAATAACATCACTTAGTAGTGATGGTTTTACAGATCTATCATCTTTCCTGTATAATTATATTACAAGACCAGCAACCATTTATGACAAGTGACAGATATTGATTTGAGCTTCTAGATGTCTACGTGTATAAGCCGCTAATCTTCCTCATATCCTAGTAATCACGTTCCATTTCACCTGGGCTATCCAACATGTCTTTGTCTTATAGTATCTTCATACATTCCATTATTTCCGTTGTGTTTTTTTTTCTATTTTTGCTATTTTATGTTGTTACTTTACTTTTCCTACAAAAATATATTTTCAGCAACAACACTTAGTTAATTGTATAGAAATCATGTATGTCTATATGTATCTCTATTGCCTATGTTGTTCCTTCTGTTCCCAAACACGGTATAAATAATATATTTTACATCTTTTAATATATTGTATGTTTTAGTTTATTATCATTTTAAGATTTTAGCCTAGACTGATATCACTTGTTTCCATGTCTGACCTAGAATGTACTGGTTTGCTGCCTCAGAATGCAAATACCTGTGGGGGGAACTGGCTGTGCCAAAAATCATCTACAATTTGACCAAATAACTGGCTTACATGACTTGTAACCCTTTTTTAATGGTGGTGATTTACTAAATCTGGAGTTTTACACACCAGACTTAAAGGGGTATTCCAGGAAAAAACTTTTTTTTAAATATATCAAATGGCTCCAGAAAGTTAAACAGATTTGTAAATTACTTCTATTAAAAAATCTTAATCCTTTCAGTACTTATGAGCTTCTGAAGTTGAGTTGTTCTTTTCTGTCTAAGTGCTCTCTGATGACTCGTGTCTCGGAAACCGCCCAGTTTAGAAGCAAATCCCCATAGCAAACCTCTTCTACTCTGTGCAGTTCCCGAGACAAGCAGAGATGTCAGCAGAGAGCACTTTTGCCAGACAGAAAACAACAACTCACTTCAGCAGCTGATAATTATTAAAAGGATTAAGATTTTTTAATAGAAGTAATTTACAAATCAATAAATAGATGTTTGCAGCTCACAGAAAAAAATATACGAGGTTAACTGAGATATTCTCACACCCAAAGGAGAATTGGTGAAGAGAAAGGTTGTGCAAAAAATAGATTACTCAGTCCTCAGCAAACCACTCAAAAAAGATTGTACAGTTGATGTGTAGTCTAATATGGAAAAGAATTGTAGACTTCCAGACCAATATAATAATTAAAATGTTTAATACTAAAAGATTAGACAATATTAGACAATGTTACAATAATGAAAAATATAAATCAAAAGAATTGCAGCCGCAGGGCCCTACTGCTGCATATTGTAAACAAGAATTATTGTATAAATTCTCTCACCTTGGAGAGCGTAACTGTATGAATAATAGTATTTTCTCTACGATCGATCATGAAAACAGTGTTTGAAAATGTATACAAAAATCTATGCTACACAATGTAACAAAATATAGATGTAGCAAAATAAGTAGGAATGTAAATAGCACTATTCAAACAACTGTAGCAGAAATGAACCTGTAAAGCAGGCCGAATCCATCCGATCAGCTGATTGCCAGACACGTGACCACCCACCCGCTACGTCAGACGCCGGGAGCTCGCGGCAGCGGTTGCACTTGCCGGTGCTCCAACCGTTCTTAGCTAGAGCAGAAGGATCATCGGTCCGGTTCCATCGCGGAGTGGGTAAGTGGCACATTAGTGCCTGTGTCTTTCTTTTCAACACCTCGGCACAGCAGGTCCTTCCAGCCGTACTTCTAGTTATTTGCCATCCCGCCATAGGTGCTTAATATCCCCCGCAGAGAACCTCCAGATACATTGCTGGACAATATACCCATTGTGTATTTATTCTTTTATCCCTCCAGAGCGGACGCTGATACCCGCAGAGGGCACCACTTTTTTTCTTTACAGGTTCATTTCTGCTACAGTTGTTTGAATATTGCTATTTACATTACTACTTATTTTGCTACATCTATATTTTGTTACATTGTGTAGCATATATTTTTGTATCCATTTTCAAACACTGTTTTCATGATCGACCGTAGTGAAAATACTATTATTCATACAGTTACACTCTCCAAGGTGATGGAATTTATACAGTAATTCTTGTTTACAATATGCAGCAGTAGGACCCTGCGGCTGCAATTCTTTTGATTTATTTTTTCATAATTTTAACATTGTCTAATATTGTCTAATCTATAAGTATTAAACATTTTAATTATTAAATTGGTCTGGAAGTCTACAATTCTTTTCCATATTAGACTACACATCAACTGTGCAATCTTTTTTGAGTGGTTATGCTGAGGACTGAGTAATCTATTTTTTGCACAACCTTTTAATTTACAAATCTGTTTAACTTTCTGGAGCCAGTTGATATATATATATATATATATATATATATATATATATATATATAAAAAGTTTTTTCCTGGAATACCCCTTTAAGTAAAATCTCGCTGTTGTTATGTTTGGCAGATTTATCAAGATGTGCACACCTCTAGATTTCAGCTAGTATAAGTGGTAGTGCCCTATTCATGCTAGGCCCTTTCCAAAAACGACAAAATTAGGGGTTTACGCAAGAGTATGTAAATGTTTTAAAGCTTAAAGCCAGAAGTATTGGTTTCACACCTTCCTCCAATGTGTTTTAGAGACTTTTTAAACATTTTCTGTATTCAAAAAGGAAGTAAGGCTTCATTTAAAAAGGAGTTTGGGTTATATGCACCAAACTTTGCACCACTTTGTGCCACACATTTTTGGCATACAATTAAGTGATTTTATACATGGTGCAAACTTACACTAGACAGTCTAAAGATGTGCCAGTCACTGTGATAAATCTGGTGCATTCTTGAATTTTATAGGCTTAAAGGGGTTCTCCGATGGAAAACTTTTTTTTTTTCTTTTTAAATCAACTGGTTCCAGAAAGTTAAACAGATTTGTAAATGTAAAGACTTCTATTAAAAAAAATCATAATCCTTCCAGTACTTCTTAGCTGCTGAATACTACATAGGAAATGTATTTTCTTTTTGGAACCCAGTGCTCTCTGCTGACATCATGACCACAGTGCTCTCTGCTGACATCTCTGTCCATTTAAGGAACTGCCCAGAGCAGCATATGTTTGCTATGGGGATTTTCTCCTACTCTGGACAGTTCTTAAAATGGACAGAGGTGTCAGCAGAGAGCACTGTGGTCATGATGTCAGCAGAGAGCTCTGTGTTCCAAAAAGAAAATAATTGCCTATGTAGTATTCAGCAGCTAATAAGTACTGGAAGGATTAAGATTTTTCAATAGAAGTAATTTACAAATCTGTTTAACTTTCTGGCACCAGTTGATTAAAAAAATAAAAAAAAACTTTAATTTACATTGTCTAAGAATTACACACTTTTTGATTACCTCCCCCAGTATTTTCTATCACTCACAAAGTAATATTTTGAATGATTGTTACTATGTGGAGGAATTGAAACACATTATATTAGAAAGCTGTAGAACTATATATACAGTTATTGAAGAGGTCATCTGGTACTTTAAAAAAAATTGCTTACAGACAGGATTGAAAAATGAAAAACCTGTACAATACACCTCAGTTTGCTGCCAATCTAGTGTTTTTTAAGGCAAGTGCTTCTATGAAGCTGTGTACCTTGACACTGTAGCCGATCACTGACCTGCCCGCAGTCATTTCCTGCATGTACTGGCTGCACTTGAACATTGAGGTCAGTGATTGGCTGTAGTGTCACATGCGCAATGTATGAGACATCATCACAGAACTTCCATCTGGGGACAATAAAACGTTGACAAGTGGTGATTAGAGGATTTTTTGTTTTGTTGACACTCATATAACCTAATATTTGAGATAATAATGCATGATATAACACTGTGACCAGAATAATTACTGCTCATAAAATTGTTGTGAAGCCCTGGAGTCATTAAATGATTGTCTCATTAGGACATCTCAATCTACAACTGAGGAGTTTCCATACTGTGTTAAGCAGTGTCTGTTCATGCTTGGACAAAATCCAGCTTGATGGATTAGTGCAGAGGTCCATACTGTTCCATCTATTCAACCCTGATGCATACCTCTCATATGAAGGCTAAAATTATACACTTTTGGCCTCTGTCAAGTAAATGAGGTCTAAAGATCTGTTTAATTCATCTACCTGGACCAGCTGATGACATTTCCCAGTGATCAACTAATATCACCAGGGAAACTGCTCACAATAATAAATTTTCTCTGTAATCAAATAGATGAGCTCCTATGCAATACAGTACGTGGATAGGTCTATCAAAACTACTATGTGGCATACAGGGGTCTGGAGAAGGAACCTCCCTCTCCCTTGATGAAAGCTACATGTTCTAAAAAGGGGGCACATAAAAAGGGGGGCTGCCCTATGAAGCTTTTAAATAATAGTGGTGAGGATCCCTTAAACTGTTTAATGCCAAATGACCACATTAAATGGTCGTTCATCTACTTCCCTTTATGAGATAGCCAATAGAGGAGATTAATCAAAACCTGTCCAGAGGAAAAGTTGCTTCTTTCTTTTTTAAAGGGGTATTCCGCCCCTAGACATCTTATCCCCTATCCAAAGGGATCCCCTGGGATCCCCGCTGCGGCACCGCGCTATCATTACAGCACAGAGCGAGTTCGCTCTGCACGTAATGATGGGCGGTACAGGGGCCGGAGCATCGTTACGTCACGGCTCCGCCCCTCGTGATGTCACGGCCTGCCCCTTTCAATACAAGTCTATGGGAGGGGGCGTGGCGGTCATCACGCCCCCTCCCATAGACTTGCATTAAGGGAACGGGCCGTGATGTCACGAGGGGCAGGGCCGTGACGTCACGCTGCTCCGTCCCCCGTATCGCCCGTCATTACGCACAGAGCGAACTCGCTCTGTGCTGTAATGATAGCGCGGTGCCGCAGTGGGGATCCCAGGGGTCCCCAGCAGCGGGACCGCGGCGATCTGACATCAAAGCAAGGCCTCTGCAAATTGTAAGAAGCGATATGATTGGTTGCTATGGGCAACTCAGCAACTTTTTCTCTGGACGGGCTTTGATAAATCTCCCCCATTGTGATTAATGAAATATTTGTAAATCCTTACCACAAAAAAAAAAAAAAAAACAGCTCTAAAATCTTGCCCCCCAGGTATTTTACAAATATGTCTCTAGTAAAAGATAGATCAGGACAAATGACAGTAAGTAAAGGTGGTGCAGGAGAGATTGAGCGTGCGAGAATGAGAAAGCTTGAGAAAGTCAGGGCTGTGTACCTGCAAACGGGGCCAGCAGGACCGTCTTTCATTTTGATTGGACCCTGGGCAAGCAATTTTTTGACCCCCCCCCCCCCCCACACACACACACTACCCCCCGCCTGACCGACCTACACACACTAACAGACGTACACTTACAGACACACACTACAGACATACACTTACAGACACACACTACAGACATACACTTACAGACACACACTACAGACATACACTTACAGACACACACTACAGACATACACTTACAGACATACACTTACAGACACACACTACAGACATACACTTACAGACACACACTACAGACATACACTTACAGACACACACTACAGACACACTTACAGACACACACTACAGACATACACTTACAGACACACACTACAGACATACACTTACAGACACACACTACAGACATACACTTACAGACACACACTACAGACATACACTTACAGACACACACTACAGACATACTACAGACATACACTTACACTACAGACATACTACACTACAGACATACTACAGACATACACTTACAGACACACACTACAGACATACACTTACAGACACACACTACAGACATACACTTACAGACACACACTACGGACATACACTTACAGACACACACTACGGACATACACTTACAGACACACACTACGGACATACACTTACAGACACACACTACGGACATACACTTACAGACATACACTTACAGACACACACTACAGACATACACTTACAGACACACACTACAGACATACACTTACAGACACACACTACAGACATACACTTACAGACACACACTACAGACATACACTTACAGACACACACTACAGACATACTACAGACATACACTTACACTACAGACATACTACACTACAGACATACTACAGACATACACTTACAGACACACACTACAGACATACACTTACAGACACACACTACAGACATACACTTACAGACACACACTACAGACATACACTTACAGACACACACTACGGACATACACTTACAGACACACACTACGGACATACACTTACAGACACACACACACTACAGACACACACACTACAGACATACACTTACAGACACACACTACAGACATACACTTACAGACACACACTACAGACATACACTTACAGACACACACTACAGACATACTACAGACATACACTTACACTACAGACATACTACACTACAGACATACTACAGACATACACTTACAGACACACACTACAGACATACACTTACAGACACACACTACAGACATACACTTACAGACACACACTACAGACATACACTTACAGACACACACTACAGACATACACTTACAGACACACACTACAGACATACACTTACAGACACACACTACAGACATACACTTACAGACACACACACTACAGACACACACACTACAGACATACACTTACAGACACACACTACAGACATACACTTACAGACACACACTAGAGACATACACTTACAGACACATACTACAGATATACACTTACAGACACACACTACAGACATACACTTACAGACACACACTACAGACATACACTTACAGACACACACTAGAGACATACACTTACAGACACACACTACAGACATACACTTACAGACACACACTACAGACATACACTTACAGACACACACTACAGACACACTTACAGACACACACTACAGACATACACTTACAGACACACACTACAGACATACACTTACAGACACACACTACAGACATACACTTACAGACACACACTGCAGACATACACTTACAGACACACACTGCAGACATACACTTACAGACACACACTAGAGACATACACTTACAGACACACACTAGAGACATACACTTACAGACACACACTAGAGGCATACACTTACAGACACACACTAGAGGCATACACTTACAGACACACACTAGAGGCATACACTTACAGACACACACTACAGGCATACACTTAAAGACACACTCACCTGACCGTTTGTGGTTTCTTCTTTCCTGCGGTGGCTGGGACTGACATGTGACGTTGCTGACATTTTCCTGCGCGGGTCTGCGGAGGAACGTCCCTTGCGCGACATCCCCCGTCAGCAGGGGTGTTGCTAGGGTTGGTGTCACCCAGTGCGGTACTAAATGGTGTCACCCCCACAAGTATATATTTTTTGCCATATAACATCCTACACCACCCCAGGGCCAGCTCAAGGCATTGTGAGAATGAAATGCTGGCCCCCAACCCGCAGACCCCAGACCAATATGGCCATGGGCTGGCTAGCAAAATTTAGCCTGCAAGCTAAGCACAGAGCACTGACTAACCTTCCTCTATATACACCCACCACAAAAGCATTATATAAAACAAAAATAGAATTCAAGTACCAATATTACATATAATACCAGTATAATACCAGTATACTAGTAATATTATCACCATGCATATTAATGTCATACTGTTAATGACCAAATCCTGTATACTGAAACCAATATTATCAATAATACCAGTATACAATGAGGAATATTATCACTATACATATTATCATCACTGTTTCTGACCAAACCCTGTATACTAAGACTAATAGGCCAATAATACTAGTATACAAAAAAAGGCTCCTGCCTCGTGCCTCAGGTTGGCATCACAGTAACTCCCCCCACACATTACTGTGCCTCCTCATCATTCCCCACCCCCCAAATACTGTGCCCCAATCCCCCACCACCCCCAACCCCCACCATACAGTCTCCTCATCATCCAACCCCCCTCCCCCACAATGCTATTTCCTCATGATCCAGAAACCCCATCCCCCCAAACACAGTCTTCTTATTATCCATCCCCCTCCAACACAGTCTCCTCATTATCCGCCCCCCCCCATACGGTCTCCCCAGTATTCATCACCCCCTTCCCCCAGTATGGTCTCCTCATTATACAATACTATACAGCCTCATCATTATCCATCACCCACCCCCCAATACAGTCTTCTTATTATTCCCCCCCCATGCCTCATCATTATCATCTATTCATCCCAGCCAACCGTCTCCTCCCCTCCCTCACTCGCAGTAGCTCACCGGGCAACTCTGACTGTTGCTGGCTAGTGTGTCAGGGCTGCACTCATCCGGCAGTTCTGAAGTAGGTGACATCTGCGCAGCTCTGTCACACTCCGCCCACGCCCAGCAGCTCACATCACGTCACAGACATGAAGCGCTTCCCACAACACAGCCCCAGCAGGTCCGGAGTCCAGGAGTGAGTCTCTGTGCGGGAGCTGGTCAGGGTTTAACCTGCTCACATAGCACTTTGCAAAGCCAGCACATCTGTAACCCCCATCTTCTCCACTTGCTATCTAGTACTGTACTGTGTAAATCATCTGCCTAGCACAGTGCTAGCTTGTTCAGTCTGGTGAACTTTCTTCAACACAATGTTACAGCATAGCAGAAAGGAGTATATGCTTTAATTGACCAGAGAAGTAAGGGAAAGGAAGTCCATGTACATGTGCTACTGGCAATCAGCCAAGTTCTGGTCCTGCCAGAGAGAATAGGAATAGGCTATGCACCATAGAGGGGGACTCTCATGGCCTCAAAAACAGCAGTAAGAGCACTAAAATCACTTTGACACCACTCTGAAATATTAACCTAACGAAAACAGGCAGCTTTCTAAAAGTCTTTTTTTAAATGACAGGTTGTCTTTAGAAAGGAACAGCGTTTGCATCTATGTCTCATATGAAGCTAAACTGTGTTTATGTTGTAGTATCATCTTTGGACAAAGCTTCTTTTGCGCTGACAGATGATAAAATGCCTAAACACAACATTTGGTTAAAAATAGTATTTCGATGTTCTCATTTGCATACTATTCACCATGAAACATGCGGCAGCTGAAGAGCCTTAATGAGTGGCAGACAGCTTTTTGGTCATTGTTGTGGCATGTCTTCTATGTGCTTTTCTCATTTATTAACCATAGAAGGACAATTGTGATGAACATGATAGGATCATATGTCACCTAACCCCCAAGAAAGAGTTATTAAATGTTTTATATAGTTTGGATTGTACTGTACTAGAACTAAACATTGGCTAGCTGTAACTATAAAACTGTTACAAAGAAGTAAGGACTGAAACAAATCAAAAGTGGATATTTCCATGAAGTTTTCTAAAAGGTACGTAAGTACTGTAAATGAATACAGTCATAAAACTCTCTATCACTCTTTACATACAAGAAAAATGTAACAGCACAGCCATACTTTGTGCCAAGTGAGGCCAGGTTCATACAAGCATAATATTATGATGCTGTCAGGTCAGGTTTTGTGATCCCGTCTGGACTTTTGGCCATAGTAAAGATGAGCAATGCCTCAAACAAAAACGTTACACCTAGCAGTCCTGTGTACGGAATGTCTCTGGGTGGTGTGATTGTGCCCTTAGGCTAGGTTCATATTATGGAATTTCTGACCGCAATTCTGCTTAGGAATTTTGGTCGGAAATGTTGGTGCAGCAGAATCCAATTGCTGGCAATGGGATTCCACTGCACAGTGCACACTGTGGATATTCTGCCGCTAAAATTCTGCCATTAAAATTCCACCTTTGAAAGAATAAACTTATTCATTCTTCGGGCGGAATCCACTCTGTAGATATTGCCATCTATGGGGACGGCAATGTCCTAGCGTCGACTAATTCAGTCCATGCTGGCCACACTCGGAAGGGTGTGCACTCTCCTTTTAAAAATTTATTTTGTGCTTTTTGGGTCTTACTGTCTTAATTTTCAATCTTTTTATTTTGTGTTATGTCTAATAATAAAAGGACATAAGCAACAGGCAAAGTAGATGACCATGCATTTACATATACATTTATAAATTGCATTTTCTTCTCAGGTTTGGCAAATCCCAGATTACACACCAGTGCGGTCGATAACGGAACCTATTGTAACGCTGGAAGGTCACTCTAAAAGAGTGGGAATTATCACATGGCACCCCTCAGCCCGCAATGTGTTACTGAGTGCAGGTAACCTCCTAATACCTTGAAATCATACTGACAATTGGCTGACCCTACAGGACAGACAAGATGTACATAGGCAATAATCTGCTGCCAGACACTTCTATTATTTACTGTGACCGGTAGTTCAACCATGTAATAGTTGTGGTGTTTGTGCTGAGAGAGGTCCTGGTACTGCTGATTTTTTCCAACAAATATTGTCTATCTGCAGCTACAACTAAGTGAAACTTGGTGTATACAGAGTTATACAGCACCTAATAAGTTCAATAGGAGCTGTATAACCCAAATGCAGTGAGTACCTACTGGTAATGGCTGCAAACATCCAGAATTTCACTGCTGAACCCTATTAGGCTATGTTCACCTGGCAGAATATTTGTGAAATGTCCACTCGGAAAACACAGGCATACATTCTGCAAATAGCAGGCACTGGCAGAACATTCCGGTGCTAGGACCACTCGGAAATGCACCGTCTCCATAGACGGCAATGCATTTCTGAGCGGATTATGGCGAAATAATTGACATGTGAATTATTTTGGCGGAGGCTGGAATCTGGATTTCTGTGGCAGATGGTTCCGCAGTGGATTCCTCTCGGAAATCATATCATGGAATCATGGTCTTACAGAAAAAAGAAAATCGGAATACAATTGTAGGAGAAAAATATACATCATATACAGTTGTTTGTATCAAATCTTATTTTTCCTTTCTCACTTTTTTTGAGGAACAATTTGAGTTTTCCTTTGGGTCTTATGTCTTTTGTGCTAATGGAGACTCCCTAATGAGAATGAAGTAATTACGGTATATATTCAGTATAAAACATTTAATTGCTTATAGCTGTTGATTTGTGTGGAGAATAGGACATACTTTTTTTTTGTCTGGGAAAACTCTTGGTACAACCCTGAGGTTTCCCAGAACCCACTTTGAGAAACATTCCCGTAATGGATATAATGGCTGCAAGGTTTTTCTCCTGTCTAAGTAGAAGCAAACGTGAGATCATTTTTCTGAAATTGACTTCAATTAGGTAGTTTGCAGCTTTGTATCTTTTAAACCTGTGAAATACATACACCCTTCATTACATACAGGCAGTGGCAGATAATATGTCTGCATAGGGTGGCTGCCGGGGCCATGGGCTCCTAGGGAGGCCCATGGCCACCTAAAAAGGACATCTACTTTTTGTGCTGCTAGACTTCCCTACTGGGGTTTTGTCACCATTTTCATAAATCAAGGCGAAACTATAGCAGGGAGGCCATTCAGCAATGTATAAAGTGTCAGCCCAGTGATGGGGTCTCACATGCTCACTACAGAGGAGGAGAACAAGAACTGTAGAGGTATGTGAGAAAGGGAAGGGGGGAAAGGAGACCAGTCTTAGAGCTGGGCGGTATGGCCAAATTTGTGTATCACGGTTATTTTGTAACTTATGGCGGTTCCACAGTATATAACGGTATTTCCCCCCCTCAAAAAAAAATTAATTATCAGCCCAGCGCTGAGCTGTCCCCATCGGGGTAAATACTCATGTCACCCGCAAGCGCTGTCTCTTCGTCCTCCTGTTTGTTGCGGGCCGCTGCCGCTGACACTCTATAGCTGTATCCCTATGCCCGGGATGCAAAAGGTAAACAAAAATAAACTAACGCATGTTCCAACGTTGGCCTTACGCTGGGGACGTGAACATCAGACAGCCGTCAGCCTATCACCTGCTGCAGCGATGTTCGGCCTCGGACGGTGATAGCCTGAGCCCACTGTCATGTAAAAAGCCTGCTTCTTACATGACAGTGCGCTCAACCTATCACCGGCCGAAGCAGAACATCGCTGCAGCCTGTGATAGTCTGACGGCTGTCCGACGTTCCATTCCCTAGGAAACAAGTCCGGACCGACGGGGAAGATGAGTTAAAGTTTATTTTGTTTACCTTTTGCAGCCCGCGCATAGGGATACAGTATAGAGCAGTATTCTTCAACCTGCGGACCTCCAGATGTTGCAAAACTACAACTCCTGGCATGCCCGTACAGCCAACGGCTGTCCGGGCATGCTGGGAGTTCTACTTTTGCAACATCTGGAGGTTGAAGACCACTGGTATAGAGTGTCAGCGCCGGCGGCCGCAACAACCAGGAGGACAAGGAGGGCAGAGCTTGTGGGTGACATATGTAAGTAGTACCCCGATGGGGACAGCGCAGCACTGGGCTTATAATTAATTGGGGGGGGGGCAGAACAGTGCTTGCGGGTCACATATGATTAGTTCCCCGATGTGGGGACAGCGCGCTGCGGCTGATAATTCATTCATTCCCGGGGGGGAGGGGCCAACCGGTATTGCGGCATGGGTTAAAATTCATATCGTGCAGCACAAAAATTTCGGTATTCGGTATGAACCGGTATACCGCCCAGCCGAAACCAGTCTGTGGGGAAGGGGGGGAGGGACATCAGTTTGTGGGGGAGGGGTAGCAGGGAAACCAGTCTATGGTGGAAGGGGGGGGGGGCATGGAGACCAGACTGTGAGGGAGGGGGAAGCTCTTTTAATGTTTTAACAATTTTTTATATGTAGACTCCTTGCTCCCATACAGTACAGCGGCGATGCAGTACTGTATGTATCGACAATCTCTTCAATTCTCATTTGTTAGGTCTTCTTGCTGGTTGAAAATAGATTTGGTATCTCAGCACTCTTTTCTAATTCTGTTTATTCACAGACAAAATTGTGTACAGAAAGAGGTAGGATGTTCTTTGTATAGCTTAAAAAGCCTTCACTATAAATATGTGGTGTCCCAGTACCGCATCCTATCCGGTACCTGTGTATGTAGGTCCCTATAGCCAGAGTCCCTAGGACGTCGGGTCCTTATTGTCTAGTCCACCCCTAGTCACCTCTCATCTAGGTATTAGTTGTCTAGTAATTATTTAGGATTTATATGTAAAGGATTGTATAAATGTATATAAATAGATAATTGCCTGTCCGGAGCGTAGCAGGATCTGCGGGTCACGTGATCAGGTAAAATCTATGGTTTTTTGCTTGAGGACCTTTGGAGGTCCCTGTGGCATATTGCGCCCACTATGCTTTGTGACGGTGAGTGACAGATATTCGGACCAATAGAAACAACCCCGCCCCTGCCCATATAAGGGAGCGGCGGCCATGATTTCGCTCTCTTGTTCCTGCGCAGCCAAGCAGTAAGCATCTCACTTGTTCCCGGGCTGTCAAACGAGCAGGATCTGCACAGCTCTCTTCCGCAGTGAGTTGGGCCTGAGTCTTGCAGCAACGGCTGATCTATTCAGAATCGTGAGTGTATCAATCCCAAGCACTCTGCAGGATCACCAGACCTTATCTATCCCCTAAATCCGGACGGATCTTCGCAAACTACCCTAAATTCAGAGACTTTTATTACTATTCAAGGTCCGCAACAACTGTCAGTCATTGAACTATATAGAGACTGTATTCCTGAGACTGTTACTGTGCATTGCATGTACCGCAAGCATTTAAGTAAAGTTTATCCAAGTTCAAGTACCTTGTGGACCTTCAGTCATTTTATGCATGCACCTATCGTTACTGGAAAGGGCGGCGATAGGCCGGAGAATTACCTCAGCATACTAGCCCTCAGCCTGGCGTCATGAACTATAGGGTTAACCTTAACCCCTCATCTACCTAAACAACACCCCAGCTACCATACACCCCCCAAGGGCTACCACAAATACAAAGTTGTTTAATATTCTATACATATTGTTGTTTTCTATATTGTTATTATAGATTATTGTGCTTTACTTTTCCTTTCCTGTTAGGCAGTGATAACATGATTATAATCTGGAATGTGGGGACTGGTGAGGCTCTTATTACTTTGGATGAAATGCATAGTGACCTCATCTACAGTATCTGCTGGAACTATAATGGAAGTCTCATAACAACTACCTGCAAAGATAAGAAATTGCGCGTTATAGACCCTCGGAAGCAAGAAATAGTGGCTGTAAGTAATTCACTTGCATTTTCTTTAGTCTTCTCTCTCTTTTACTCTGCACAGCCCTGAGATCCTGAGATCACCACAAGTTGTATTATATCCAATCCTCTGCCAAAAATATACACCAACAGCCTTATCTTGTGTCAGTGACATATGTCACAAGATATAACTGTTTGTAGAGGAATTTTTGTCACAGACAAAGTAAACGTTGCAAAAGGACAACTTCTATGGTGGGAGTTGAAAGTTTTTGAACTGCTGGGGAGTCCCAGGTTATAGGACAGTGGGGGACAGTGCTTTACACAGTATTAATCGGTTGATTTTAATGAGCTGGCTGATTGTTGTATATTGGCTGCTGCAGCTACTTAAAGGGTATACCAATAAAAAAAAAAATAATTATGCTTAAAGTGTCCCTGTCTTTTAAAAAACTTGGCCCCCACCGATCATTAGAACAAGCCCTGGTTATGGTTTTTATTAATTATTTAAAATATATTGCTATTGTAATATGGTGATGGTAGGACTTTTGGATATGATGGCTGTGGTTGCATTTACAATGGAGTGTAACGATTGTCTGCATGTGCTGCAATGGACAGTATGTTCTAAAAATGGTATTATGGTCATATCCAATTTGACCTGAGTAGTAGTAGAATGGCTTCCACCCATGCCAGTAGTTTACTCCATGCAGGTATCAAGCGGTTACTATTCCTTTCAGATCTAACCTTCATTCCTTTTCTTTTTCTCTTCATTCCTTATTATTTATGCATGGGCTTTTGTGTGCCTCTTTTTAAGTTTTGTTATATTTTTTCCATAGGGTGCATGCTAGTTCATAGGTTTCAAAGTCATATAGCCCCTATATAACATTAGACTATTGGGCTCTACTAGATTGCCACAGGATAATTAGACTGACTTTCTCTTTCACTAACTGAACAATTGTTAGTAATATTATGCCCATTCTAAGTGACACCTGACTCCACCTCTCATCAGAATATTATCAGTTTAATATTAAACTAATATACCAGAACAATTACACTCCATTTCTAATTATAGAAGACACCAGTCAATATATTGGTAATCAATAAAGCCACACTAGTACCTTAAATAAGAATTTTCACTGAACTTTGCATAGCTCAATACTATGAAAAACTTTGTAATACGCCATATTCTATCCCCAATTTAGCATTCAAGCTATAAAACAGCTCTCAAATCCATCTTAAGATTGATCATGGTTAGAACTGCTCTATAATGTCCTCTATGCTGCTACACTTCACAGGGTGTTCCATAGAGATATAAAGGAGTAGGATCGCCTCTTCTGTGTGTGGGCAGTGTATGGGAGCTCCCATAAACTAAAAATTCGAGATGTAGCTTGTTGTTATGTAATGGCCTGAAATGGTGCTAACCTTCATGTAGACACATAGGGCAACATATCCCAAAAGGTTTCCTGAAATGACAGCTGTGCTTTAACCAGTTATTAGTCTTCTTTTTAAAATACATGTTTTCTTTCCAGGAGTAAAACCTTTTTTTCATACAGGGTGTACTTGTTAGTTACGTCCATTAAATTTGCATTATTTAAAAATATTAGCAATTTGTACTTACCAATGTGTGGATAACTAAGATTATGAAGTGATACCTAGTGTGGCACTAATCTTCACAAATGTTTGTGTTTTCAACTTGCTGTGGTGAATCTAACCTGCTAACCAAACAAAATAGGAGAAATGTGGGGCACATGAAGGGTCTCGGCCGGTCAAGTCAATTTTTTTGTCTGATGGCAAAATATTCACCACCGGTTTCAGCAAGATGAGTGAACGGCAGATGGCTCTGTGGGATCCGGTATGAGAAGGTGTTCTGCATGTTTATTTACTATACCTATCTCTTCTGTTTATTATTATACTAAACTCCTAGGCTCTGCACAGATAACAAGGTGACAGAAGAAGTTACATTTTATATTCCAAATTTTATTCCAATTTTTCAATGCAAAATGATTGCAAAATTCAAACTCAATATTCATGTATCTTTTTGTTTTCAGACAGACATTTCAGAAAGCAGTGGAATTTGTCTCTACTGGTGATCTATAGCCATCTTAGTTTGGTCTACAATTTGGAGAATGCTCTCCTTTCCCAATGTTTGGATAAGAGTTGGAATCCATAAGGCTTCCCCGATATTGGAAAATCTTTGTGCCGTTTAACTAATCTTTACCCTTTCTGAAAGGTTACTGAGCTGTGAGAAACACCAGAACAATCAGCCTGATTTCTATTTTCTTTGATGTCCGTGCCATGTGGGCATAATGACCATTACATGTTGGCAGAGAGACCAGTAGTTGACACATCTACAAAACTTTTCATCAAGGGTCACCTTGGTAACTATAGCCGCAGAGAATTGGGATCCAGTAACATACTGTCTTATGCTTCCTGCCAGGACAGTGAGCCTTTGTGTCTATAAAAATGTTATGACCAATTTGTTTTCCACCTTACCTCCTCCCATTTACAGGACAAACTTGCCCCCCATGAGGGGATGAGACCTATGCGTGCCATCTTTACCAGAGATGGAAATATCTTTACAACGGGCTTTACACGGATGAGTCAGAGAGAGCTGGGCTTATGGGACCCGGTAATGGCAGACATGGGAATTTGATTGCTATTGTCACTGTTTCCAAAGCATAAGGTCATAATTGCACCATTACCCCGATAATAACATTCAAGCAAGAGACATTAAAATTGATGGAGAATAAATCTGGGAGAGATGTGTCACTATTGATTTGCATCTATACCTCAAGGGTACTGAACTGTATTCTTGGTGAAAAAAAAAACGCAAACCTTTCAGTAATAGTGTATACGTCTGGCAGGAGTATTGTTTCATGCATTTTTTTAAAACTAAGTGTGCATTGAGGATACAAGCACACATTATCAGGTTTACGGAGAGCTAAAGTTTACCTTTCAGCTTTGCCAAGGTTGGGTCAATCTTCCTTCGGGGTGTGTTCATACGGGCAGGTTACCTGCGAGTTTCCTGCTGCGGGATTGAGTTACCTGCTGTGTATTTTCCGCAGTGAAATCTCTGCAGATGAAAATCCGCAGAAGATTACATTGACCTCTATGGAGTCTGCTGCCGATTTTCCGCTGTGGAAATTACAGAAAACACGCTGTGGGAAACTGCAGAAAACCCGCTGCGGGATACTCGCAGATAACACTGCCGTGTGAACGTACCCTAATTCTTACTTATTTGGGGTCCTGTTGTATAGAGCTTTCAGTGGTGTCATGATCTGCCTTATTTTCTGGATTGTCTTCTGGGTCCTGTTTTATCTAACAGTGGCACTAATGCCTTCTGGTGCTGATGATGTTGTGATTTGCACAAAGCAATATAGTTCCTCTTCCTAGGACCCCTGATAAATAAGGTTAAGGGAGTTCCATAGGAGGCTAACCCTAACTTAAAGGACAACTGTAGTGGTACACATTTATATATGCCCATGCCCGGGCCTCAAAAATAAACAAAATAAACTCATATATGCCTTCCTACGAGCCCCCGTTGGTCCGGCACAGGCCTCACGGTCCGGCAGTGCTGACGTCATTCCACTTCCTGGGGACGGGGACGCCTGTGATAGGCTGAGCCCACTGTCATGTAAGAAACCAGCCAGAGCTCCTTACATGACAGTGGGCTCAGCCTATCACTAACTGGGGCGAGACATCGCTGCGGCCGGTGATATGCCGATGGCTCTGCAGCGTCCCTGTCCCCAGGAAGTAGAATGATGTCAGCACTGCCGGACCGTGAGGCCTGTGCCGGACCAACGGGGGCTCATAGGAAGGTATGTGTGAGTTTATTTTGTTTATTTTTGAGGCCCGGGCATATATAAATGTGTACCACTACAGTTGTCCTTTAAACAAATGTTGCCCTTTTGAATTTTACTTGAACAGTCAGGTATGATACTAATGAAGAGTTGAGGCAGCCTAGTCAATGGGTCAAACATGTCTTCACTATCAATAGAGTGATATTTCTCCTACTACTTCTCATTAGCAAAAAGGAAAAGGAGAAAGCAGAAATTAACCGTTTCCTTCATTTGCATTTGCTCTTGCAGTATTGCCGCCCCTTTTTTTTAGACAGTATTAGGCTATTCTAAGAGCTCCATGTACAGTATATTCTCCTACTTTGAATGTAAATGGTTTTCACCACATGCACTCTTACAGACATTACCAAATGTAGATGTAAATACTTGGAAGGCAACCAAAGTTGCTGGCCGTTTTAGCTCATAGCACTCCACATAGATAAATATATATATATATACACGGTATCTACATCTAAGGAAGATAGGCATTCTATATTCTAAAATGGTCTTATGCAAACAGTTGATAATAGCAGTGCAAATTCTGGTTTTAGAATGCAGTGTGTCAGCATGATTTCCGTGGATTTGTTGGATCATGCAGCAATGCATGATAGGTATGCAGCGTTTACCAATAACAGTTGTAAACTTATATATATACATTATACTAACCACAGAAAGCTCTAATAACCTATAATGCCAATATATGGATTTTACTGGTGTGTTTTGATATTTTGAGTCACAAAATAACAGAATTAATAAAAAAGTTATATCATAATAAAAAGACTATAAATGTATATTATACTCAATTGCATATACATTCACTTTGAATCAATTTATGGTGCATACTACATGCTTAACCCCTTAAGGACTCAGCCCATTTTGGCCTTAAGGACTCAGACAATTTAATTTTTACGTTTTCATTTTTTCCTCCTCGCCTTCTAAAAATCATAACTCTTTTATATTTTCATCCACAGACTAGTATGAGGGCTTGTTTTTTGCGCGACCAGTTGTCCTTTGTAATGACATCACTCATTATATCATAAAATGTATGGCGCAACCAAAAAACACTATTTTTGTGGGGAAATTAAAACGAAAAACGCAATTTTGCTAATTTTGGAAGGTTTTGTTTTCACGCCGTACAATTTCTGGTAAAAATGACATGTGTTCTTTATTCTGAGGGTCAATACGATTAAAATGATACCCATTATTATATACTTTTATATTATTGTTGCGCTTAAAAAAAATCACAAACTTTTTAACCAAATTAGTACGTGTCACGATGCCGGCTGGCAGGTAGTGGATCCTCTGTGCCAGAGAGGGATTGGCGTGGACCGTGCTAGTGGACCGGTTCTAAGCCACTACTGGTTTTCACCAGAGCCCGCCGCAAAGCGGGATGGTCTTGCTGCGGCGGTAGTGACCAGGTCGTATCCACTAGCAACGGCTCACCTCTCTGGCTGCTGAAGATAGGCGCGGTACAAGGGAGTAGACAGAAGCAAGGTCGGACGTAGCAGAAGGTCGGGGCAGGCAGCAAGGATCGTAGTCAGGGGCAACGGCAGAAGGTCTGGAAACACAGGCAAGGAACACACAAGGAACGCTTTCACTGGCACTAAGGCAACAAGATCCGGCAAGGGAGTGCAGGGGAAGTGAGGTGATATAGGGAAGTGCACAGGTGAACACACTAATTGGAACCACTGCGCCAATCAGCGGCGCAGTGGCCCTTTAAATCGCAGAGACCCGGCGCGCGCGCGCCCTAGGGAGCGGGGCCGCGCGCGCCGGGACAGAACAGACGGAGAGCGAGTCAGGTAGGGGAGCCGGGGTGCGCATCGCGAGCGGGCGCTACCCGCATCGCGAATCGCATCCCGGCTGGCAGCGGAATCGCAGCGCCCCGGGTCAGAGGACGTGACCGGAGCGCTGCCGCGGGGAGAGTGAAGCGAGCGCTCCGGGGAGGAGCGGGGACCCGGAGCGCTCGGCGTAACAGTACCCCCCCCCTTGGGTCTCCCCCTCTTCTTAGAGCCTGAGAACCTGAGGAGCAGACTTTTGTCTAGGATGTTGTCCTCAGGTTCCCAGGATCTCTCTTCAGGACCACAACCCTCCCAGTCCACTAAAAAAAAATTTTTCCCTCTGACCTTTTTGGCAGCTAAAATCTCTTTGACCGAGAAGATGTCCGAGGAGCCGGAAACAGGAGTGGGAGGAACAGATTTGGGAGAAAAACGGTTGAGGATGAGTGGTTTGAGAAGAGAGACGTGAAAGGCATTAGGGATACGAAGAGAGGGAGGAAGAAGAAGTTTATAAGAGACAGGATTAATTTGACACAAAATTTTGAAAGGACCAAGATAGCGTGGTCCCAACTTGTAGCTAGGGACACGGAAGCGGACATATTTAGCGGAGAGCCATACTTTGTCTCCAGGAGAAAAAATGGGAGGAGCTCTTCTTTTCTTATCCGCAAACTTCTTCATGCGTGATGAAGCCTGTAAGAGAGAATTTTGGGTCTCTCTCCATATGATGGAAAGGTCACGAGAAATTTCATCCACAGCGGGCAGACCAGAGGGCAAGGGAGTAGGGAGGGGGGGAAGAGGGTGACGGCCGTACACCACGAAAAATGGGGATTTGGAGGAAGACTCAGAGACCCTGAAGTTATACGAGAATTCGGCCCATGGGAGGAGATCTGCCCAGTCATCCTGGCGGGAGGAAACAAAATGTCGCAAATAATCACCCAAGATCTGGTTAATCCTTTCTACTTGTCCATTGGACTGGGGATGATATGCAGAAGAAAAATTTAATTTAATCTTGAGTTGTTTACAGAGAGCCCTCCAGAATTTAGACACGAATTGGACGCCTCTATCCGAGACAATCTGCGTAGGCAACCCGTGAAGACGAAAAATGTGTACAAAAAATTGTTTAGCCAACTGAGGCGCAGAAGGAAGACCAGGAAGAGGGATGAAATGTGCCATTTTGGAGAATCGATCAACGACCACCCAAATAACAGTGTTGCCACGGGAAGGGGGTAAATCAGTAATAAAATCCATACCAATCAGAGACCAAGGCTGTTCGGGGACAGGCAGAGGATGAAGAAAACCAGCGGGCTTCTGGCGAGGAGTCTTATCCCGGGCACAGATAGTGCAGGCTCGCACAAAGTCCACAACATCCGTCTCCAGAGTCGGCCACCAATAGAAGCGGGAGATGAGTTGCACAGATTTCTTGATACCCGCATGACCTGCGAGATGGGAGGAGTGACCCCATTTGAGGATTCCGAGGCGTTGGCGAGGAGAAACAAAGGTCTTTCCTGGAGGAGTCTGCCTGATGGAGGCAGGAGAAGTGGAGATCAGGCAGTCAGGTGGAATGATGTGTTGCGGAGAGAGTTCAACTTCTGAGGCATCCGAGGAACGAGAGAGAGCATCGGCCCTAATGTTCTTATCGGCAGGACGAAAGTGAATCTCAAAATTAAATCGGGCAAAGAACAGAGACCACCGGGCCTGGCGAGGATTCAGCCGTTGGGCAGACTGGAGGTAGGAGAGGTTCTTGTGGTCGGTGTAGATAATAACAGGAGAACTTGATCCCTCCAGCAGATGCCTCCATTCCTCAAGTGCTAATTTAATGGCTAGAAGCTCTCGATCCCCGATGGAGTAGTTCCTCTCCGCTGGAGAGAAGGTCCTAGAGAAAAAACCACAAGTGACAGCATGCCCGGAAGAATTTTTTTGTAGAAGAACAGCTCCAGCTCCCACTGAGGAGGCATCAACCTCCAATAGGAAGGGTTTGGAAGGGTCAGGTCTGGAGAGGACGGGAGCCGAAGAAAAGGCAGACTTGAGTCGTTTAAAGGCGTCTTCTGCTTGAGGAGGCCAGGACTTGGGATCAGCATTTTTTTTGGTTAAAGCCACGATAGGAGCCACAATGGTAGAAAAATGTGGAATAAATTGCCTGTAATAATTGGCGAACCCCAAAAAGCGTTGGATAGCACGGAGTCCGGAGGGGCGTGGCCAATCTAAGACGGCAGAGAGTTTGTCTGGATCCATCTGTAGTCCCTGGCCAGAGACCAAATATCCTAGAAAAGGAAGAGATTGGCATTCAAACAGACATTTCTCAATTTTGGCATAGAGTTGGTTGTCACGAAGTCTCTGAAGAACCATACGGACATGCTGGCGGTGTTCTTCTAGATTGGCAGAAAAAATTAGGATATCGTCCAGATATACAACAACACAGGAGTATAACAGATCACGAAAAATTTCATTGACAAAGTCTTGGAAGACGGCAGGGGCGTTGCACAGTCCAAAGGGCATGACCAGATACTCAAAGTGTCCATCTCTGGTGTTAAATGCCGTTTTCCACTCGTCCCCCTCTCTGATGCGGATGAGGTTATAGGCGCCTCTTAAGTCCAATTTAGTGAAGATGTGGGCACCTTGGAGGCGATCAAAGAGTTCAGAGATGAGGGGTAAGGGGTAGCGGTTCTTAACCGTGATTTTATTAAGACCGCGGTAGTCAATGCACGGACGTAGGGAGCCATCTTTTTTGGACACAAAGAAAAATCCGGCTCCGGCAGGAGAGGAGGATTTACGGATAAAGCCCTTTTTTAGATTCTCCTGGACGTATTCGGACATGGCAAGAGTCTCTGGGGCAGAGAGAGGATAAATTCTGCCCCGGGGTGGAGTAGTGCCCGGGAGGAGGTCGATAGGGCAATCATAAGGCCTGTGAGGAGGTAGAGTCTCAGCTTGTTTTTTGCAGAAAACATCCGCGAAGTCCATATAGGCCTTAGGGAGACCGGTTACTGGAGGAACCACAGAGTTACGGCAAGGGTTACTGGGAACCGGTTTTAGACAGTTCTTGGAACAAGAGGACCCCCAACACTTGATCTCCCCAGTGGACCAATCCAGGGTAGGGGAATGAAGTTGAAGCCAGGGAAGTCCAAGGAGAATTTCCGAGGTGCAATTGGGGAGGACCAAAAGTTCAATCCTCTCATGATGAGATCCGATGCTCATAAGAAGGGGCTCCGTGCGGAAACGTATGGTACAGTCCAATCTTTCATTATTTACACAATTGATGTAGAGGGGTCTGGCGAGACTGGTCACCGGGATGTTGAACTTGTTGACGAGAGAGGCCAAAATAAAATTTCCTGCAGATCCAGAGTCCAAGAAGGCCACTGTAGAGAAGGAGAAGGCAGAGGCAGACATCCGCACAGGCACAGTAAGACGTGGAGAAGCAGAGTAGACATCAAGGACTGTCTCACCTTTGTGCGGAGTCAGCGTACGTCTTTCCAGGCGGGGAGGACGGATAGGACAATCTCTCAGGAAGTGTTCGGTACTAGCACAGTACAGGCAGAGGTTCTCCATACGGCGTCGTGTCCTCTCTTGAGGTGTCAGGCGAGACCGGTCGACCTGCATAGCCTCCACGGCGGGAGGCACAGGAACAGATTGCAGGGGACCAGAGGAGAGAGGAGCCGAGGAGAAGAAACGCCTCGTGCGAACAGAGTCCATATCTTGGCGGAGTTCCTGACGCCTTTCGGAAAAACGTATGTCAATGCGAGTGGCTAGGTGAATAAGTTCATGTAGATTAGCAGGAATTTCTCGTGCGGCCAGAACATCTTTAATGTTGCTGGATAGGCCTTTTTTGAAGGTCGCGCAGAGGGCCTCATTATTCCAGGACAATTCTGAAGCAAGAGTACGGAATTGTACGGCATACTCGCCAACGGAAGAATTACCCTGGACCAGGTTCAACAGGGCAGTCTCAGCAGAAGAGGCTCGGGCAGGTTCCTCAAAGACACTTCGGATTTCCGAGAAGAAGGAGTGTACAGAGGCAGTGACGGGGTCATTGCGGTCCCAGAGCGGTGTGGCCCATGACAGGGCTTTTCCGGACAGAAGGCTGACTACGAAAGCCACCTTAGACCTTTCAGTGGGAAACAGGTCCGACATCATCTCCAGATGCAGGGAACATTGGGAAAGAAAGCCACGGCAAAACTTAGAGTCCCCATCAAATTTATCCGGCAAGGATAAGCGTATCCCAGGAGCGGCCACTCGCTGCGGAGGAGGTGCAGGAGCTGGCGGAGGAGATGACTGCTGAAGCTGTGGTAGTAACTGTTGTAGCATAACGGTCAGTTGAGACAGCTGTTGGCCTTGTTGCGCTATCTGTTGTGACTGCTGGGCGACCACCGTGGTGAGGTCAGCGACAACTGGCAGAGGAACTTCAGCGGGATCCATGGCCGGATCTACTGTCACGATGCCGGCTGGCAGGTAGTGGATCCTCTGTGCCAGAGAGGGATTGGCGTGGACCGTGCTAGTGGACCGGTTCTAAGCCACTACTGGTTTTCACCAGAGCCCGCCGCAAAGCGGGATGGTCTTGCTGCGGCGGTAGTGACCAGGTCGTATCCACTAGCAACGGCTCACCTCTCTGGCTGCTGAAGATAGGCGCGGTACAAGGGAGTAGACAGAAGCAAGGTCGGACGTAGCAGAAGGTCGGGGCAGGCAGCAAGGATCGTAGTCAGGGGCAACGGCAGAAGGTCTGGAAACACAGGCAAGGAACACACAAGGAACGCTTTCACTGGCACTAAGGCAACAAGATCCGGCAAGGGAGTGCAGGGGAAGTGAGGTGATATAGGGAAGTGCACAGGTGAACACACTAATTGGAACCACTGCGCCAATCAGCGGCGCAGTGGCCCTTTAAATCGCAGAGACCCGGCGCGCGCGCGCCCTAGGGAGCGGGGCCGCGCGCGCCGGGACAGAACAGACGGAGAGCGAGTCAGGTAGGGGAGCCGGGGTGCGCATCGCGAGCGGGCGCTACCCGCATCGCGAATCGCATCCCGGCTGGCAGCGGAATCGCAGCGCCCCGGGTCAGAGGACGTGACCGGAGCGCTGCCGCGGGGAGAGTGAAGCGAGCGCTCCGGGGAGGAGCGGGGACCCGGAGCGCTCGGCGTAACAGTACGTTTATAATCCCTTTATTTTGATGACCTATAACTTTTTTATTTTTCCGTATAAGCGGCGGTATGGGGGCTCATTTTTTGCGCCATGATCTGTACATTTTTTTGATACCACATTTGTATATAAAAAACTTTTAATACATTTTTTATAATTTTTTTTTTAATAAAATGTATTAAAAAAGTAGGAATTTTGGACTTTTTTTATTTTTTTTCGTTCACGCCGTTCACCGTACGGGATCATTAACATTTTATTTTAATAGTTCGGACATTTACGCACGCGGGGATACCAAATATGTCTATAAAAAATGTTTTTTACGCTTTTTGGGGGTAAAATAGGAAAAAACGGACGTTTTACTTTTTTATTGGGGGAGGGGATTTTTCACTTTTTTTTTACTTTTACTTTTACATTTTTTTACATTTTTTTTTACACTTGAATAGTCCCCATAGGGGACTATTCATAGCAATACCATGATTGCTAATACTGATCTGTTCTATGTATAGGACATAGAACAGATCAGTATTATCGGTCATCTCCTGCTCTGGTCTGCTCGATCTCAGACCAGAGCAGGAGACGCCGGGAGCCGCACGGAGGAAGGTGAGGGGACCTCCGTGCGGCGCTATGAATGATCGGATCCCCGCAGCAGCGCTGCGGGCGATCCGATCGTTCATTTTAATCGCGAACTCCCGCAGATGCCGGGATCTGTATTGATCCCGGCACCTGAGGGGTTAATGGCGGACGCCCGCGAGATCGCGGGCGTCGGCCATTGCCGGCGGGTCCCTGGCTGCGATCAGCAGCCGGGATCAGCCGCGCATGACACGGGCATCGCTCCGATGCCCGCGGTTATGCTTAGGACGTAAATATACGTCCTGGTGCGTTAAGTACCACCTCACTAGGACGTACATTTACGTCCTGCGTCCTTAAGGGGTTAAAGGGGTACTTCCATGGAAAACTTTTTTTTTTTTTATCAACTGGTGTCAGAAAGTTAAACAGATTTGTAAATCACTTCTATAAAAAAAATCTTACTCCTTCCAGTACTTTTTAGGGGCTATATACTACAGAGGAAATGCTTTTCTTTTTAGATTTCTCTGATGTCATGACCACAGTGCTCTCTGCTGACCTCTGCTGTCCATTTTAGGAACTGTCCAGAACAGCATATGTTTGCCATGAGAATGTATTTCTGCTCTTAAAATGGACAGCAGAGGTCAGCAGAGAGCACTGTGGTCATGACATCAGAGAAATCTAAAAAGATAAGCATTTCCTCTGTAGTATACAGCCCCTAAAAAGTACTGGAAGGAGTACATTTTTTTGATAGAAGTAATTTACAAATCTGTTTAACTTTCTGGCACCAGTTGATTTAAAAAAAAAAGTTTTCCATGGAAGTGCTCCTTTAACTATAGCTGAAGCAGCCATAGCACAGAGTCAGAGGGGTCCACGTACATACAGTAACGGTGTTACTTTTTGTATGAAGTTCTTTTTAATGTAGAACATGTGCTACCTGGTAATGTACATTTTATTTAGCTTGTTAAAAATAAGTAAACTGCTGTCTGTAAGGCTTATCCCTGACTTTGCTATGGTGGCCTTTAAATCCTAGTTACACTCTTAAACGGGTACTTCACTGTTCAGCATTTGGAACAAACTGTTCCAAACGCTGGAGCCGTCGCCGGGAGATTGTGATGTCATAGCCCCGCCCCCTCATGACATCATGCCCCACTCCCTCAATGCAAGTCTGTGGGAGGGGGCGTGACAGTCGTCATGCCCCCTCCCATAGACTTGCATTGAGAGGGCGGGGTGTGATGTCATGATGGGGCAGGGCTATGACATAAAAATCTCCCGACACTGGCTTTAGCGTTTGTAACAGTTTGTTCCAAACGCTGCGCAGCGGAGTACCCCTTTAACTACTACAAGTTACACATTAAGTTGGCATGCAATCCTGTGTAAAGTGATTATACAATATAACAGACTTCACCATCTGGCTAAGGCATCATGTTTTCTAATACCCTTTATAATAGTAGAAAAAAAAAAGATAAATTCTGCAAAATACTACCGTAATACACCATTACACTGCCTATAGGAATACCAAACAACCTGACTTATGCACTTATATACAATATGCCAGTGGTCTCCAACCTGCGGACCTCCAGATGTTGCAAAACTACAACTCCCAGCATGCCCGGACAGCCGTTGGCTGTCCGGGCATGCTGGGAGTTGTAGTTTGCAACATCTGGAGGTCCGCAGGTTGGAGACCACTGCAAAATGCATTTATGTGCTCTTCAGGATCTCTAGAAAACTCGATGACGACCTCGACATACAATCTGTATACTGTAAAGGATACTAGTAGTGGTTGCCACTGCAAATCTGTTTACCCGTTGTCTCCTAACCAAGTATTGGTCATGTCTAAATATATCATTGATATCACTCTTAGATCAGCTGGAATGCACTGACTCAGGCATAGAAATAAAGTGAGGCCTAGTGTGCACTGGTGTGCATTTTTTGTTCCTAAAAGTCTATTAAAACCATCCAATTTTTTTTTTTTTATAGAATTTTTTTCAATGTGACATTAGCAAATTTTTTTTACTAACTTCTACAGTAAAACATGGTCAATAAAATGTCAACACAAACACTAATCATACTAATACTATCATATTCTCACTTCCCACTTGTACTGACATAACCTCTGTACTGTCTAGAGTAACTTTGAAGAACCAATTGCCTTACAAGAAATGGACACCAGTAATGGAGTGTTACTTCCTTTCTATGACCCTGACTCCAGTATAGTCTACCTCTGTGGCAAGGTATGTACCGTATGTAGCAGTTATGTGAAATAAAAAAAACTGAAATAGACCTATGCGCATCTAAGCGCAATTATCCTTTTATCGAAAAAATTATGCAAAGTGCAAGGTTTGCTCACCTTTTGGTGTTGTACTTTGAGCACAATGCCATTGAGGGGGTGATACCACAGTCTGTGGTTGCGATAGAGGAGTGCAGCCTGCACCGGTCCCGTTCTTAGCTGGTGAAGGACGGTCTTTAGAAGTGTAGATAGGGGAGAGATAATTCTCCTGGAAAAAGGTGTCTTCTACAGCGCTCTCCTCTGGAAGGTCTGGAGTGGGGTTTAAACAATTAACCGGCAAAATGCGGACTTAAAAAATAAAAAATATTTATTAAAAGCATGCAAGTAAAACTACGCGTTTCGAGGGGCGGGACCCACTCTTCATCAGGTTTTATGTATGTACACACATGTTTCAGTTCATGGGATGGGAGGTGGCCAAAAATGTCTGCAAGTCTGTCTTCACACTCTTTGAGCCATGACACCTTTGATGGATCTGTTTTTAGGATACGTTCACACATACAGGATCCTGCACAGATTTGATGCGCATGATTTGTAACTGCAGATTAGAAGCTGTGCTCAGTCATTTAGTTTACATTGAAACTGCAGCAAAAAATCCTGTGCATCAAATCCTGCACATCAAATCTGCGTACGTGGGAACGTACCCTAAGGGTACGTTCACACGCGCTGATTTTTTAGCGGGTTTTCCGCTGCGTATTTGAAAGTGGGCGGGCTCTTCTTGGCTGTCCGCAGCAGATTTTCCACGGCAGAATTTACGCTGCGGAAAATCCGCCACAGTCCCTACTGACTTCAATGGGGCTTGCGGCGGATTTTCCGCAGCATAAATTCCACTGCGGAAAATCTGCTGCGGACAGCCGAGAAGAGCCCGCCCACTTTCAAATATGCCGTGGAAAACCCGCTAAAAATTTGCACGTGTGATTGTACCCTAAGGCTAAGTTTCCACTTGGTTTTTTTTCTGGCAGTTTTCGGAAAACTGCCATTGTAGTTTTTGAGCCAAAGCCAGAAGTGTATTCAGAAGGAATAAGACATATAAAGGAAGGACTTACACTTCTCCTTCCTCATGGATCCACTTCTGACTTTGACTCAAAAACTGCAGTGGCAGTTTTCCAAAAAGTGGAAACTTAGCCTAAAAGGGAAACTGGCAGCTTGTTTGTTCACCTGCAATAACCCTTTATACTGAATTATAGTGCGGGTATACAGCATTAACAACAGTGGTCCATTACATTAATTGGGGGAGTTTCCTCATCTATTGATATTGGGGTGCTGTGTGCAACGGAGGTGGGGAGTAGTGGGGCAGGGGGTAGCGAGGCAGCATCGCCTGCATTTCATTCTGCTTAGAAAGCAGGGCTCTCCCCCTGGCAGGCTAGGGAAGACATTCAAACAATCACCACAGGGGCGTGCCGTGCCGTGAACAGTGAGGAGACATGTGAGCTCAGCAAGCGGATCCCCACCTTTATTGCACACAAAGACGCAACAGATGAGGAATTGGGCATAACTCTGCAGCTACTTTACACCTTTGGATAGGGGATAAGATGTCTAGGGGTGAAATACCCCTTTAATGAGCTTTAAAGGAAGAGGATGAGCCTTAAAGGGTTACTCCGCTCCCCAGTGTCCGGAACATTGAGTTCTGAATGATGTGTGCAGGCTTCCATGTTCACACCTGCCCCCTCGTGATGTCACAGCCTGTCCCCTCAATGAAAGTCTGTGGGGCCGTCACGCCCCCTCCCATAGACTTGCATTGAGGGGGCGAGACATGGCATCACATGACGGGGCGTGACGTCACGAGGGGGCGGGCGTGAGCACGGAAGCCTGCACACAGCATTCGGAACTCAATGTTCCAGATGCTGGGTAGCGGAGTAACCCTTTAAGGTACAGCAGTGTTTCCCACCTGTGTGCCCCGAGCTGTTGCAAAACTACAACTCCCAGTGGGCTCAGACAGCCATTGTCTTTTCGGACAAGCTGAGAGTTGTAGGTTTGCAACAGCTGGAGGCAGTCTAGTTGGAAAACACTGATACAGGGTAGCCACTAGTAGTGGGCAGAAGAGAAGCCTTTTATGTCTTTTAGAGAAAAGCTATTTGGTATGTTTGCTTTAAGAATAATTGTATTCCCATCAGACTATTGAAACAAGGACGTACAATTATTTCAGTGTGATTTCTTGAAGGTACGTATTGCTTGAAAGGGATACTCTGGTGGAAAACACATTTTTTTAAATCAACTGGTGCCAGAAAGTTAAACAGATATGTAAATTACTTCTGTTTTAAAATCTTAATCCTTCCTGTACTTATTAGCTGCTGAATACTACAGTGGAAATTTTTTTCTTTTTGAAACACAGAGCTGTCTGCTGACATCATGAGCACTGTGCTCTCTGCTGACATCTCTGTCCATTTTAGGAACTGCCAGCGTAAAAGGAAATCCCCATAGCAAACTATGGCACTGTGCTCATGATGTCAGCAGACAGCTCTGTGTTTCAAAAAGAAAAGAATTTCCACTGTAGTATTCAGCAGCTAATAAGTACAGGAAGGATTAAGATTTTTTAATAGAAGTAATTTACAAATCTGTTTAACTTTCTGGCAGCAGTTGATTTAAAAAAAAAAAGTTTTTCACCGGAGTACCCCTTTAAATCAACTGGTGCCACAAAGTTAAACAGGTTTGTAAATCAAGCAGAGAGCACTGTGGCCAGACTGAAAACAATTCCAGAGAGAAACACAACTTCCTGTGGAGCACACAGCCGCTGACAAGTATTGGAAGGATTAAGATTTTAAAACAGAAGTAATTTACACATCTGTTTAACTTTCTGGCACCAGTTGATTTAAAAAAAAAAAATACGTTTTTCACTGGAGAACCCCTTTAAAAAAAAAAATTTGTTTTCCTCCGGAGTGACCCTTAAACATATATTTGGCCTTGACTTATTTATGCAAATGTAGTACTTTGTTCTGTAATATACAGGAAAATATAGCCTACCAATTTTTAAACAATAAACCAGATTTCAATGCCTTTCCTTTCAGGGAGACAGTAGTATTCGATACTTTGAAATAACATCAGAGGCGCCCTACGTCCATTACTTGAGTACCTTCAGCAGCAAGGAACCCCAGAGGGGAATGGGTTTCATGCCCAAGAGGGGCTTGGATGTCAGTAAATGTGAAATTGCCAGGTAAGGCAGGGGCACAGACTTTCAGCATGAAATTCTAGGGAAAAAGCATGGGCTAAATAAGGGGGATTAGTGTTACCCAATCAACATCCCTCTGAGCAGTTGAGGGGTAAACAGCCTTTTATCGCCAATATTGGCACAACATATTGATTTGTTGTGAGTGTGAAGGGGTTGTCTTGCAATGTGAAGATGTTTTAAAAGTGCTCAAAATGTTAAGTTGCTGTGCTGGGTTACTGCTGCTGACCTCTTGGGGCGCATTCACACTCCAAAATTCTGGTGCAGCAGCCTCCCATTGTTGCAGAAATATAGATTCCCCCGTAAGAAAGATGCTAATTCATTAATTTGGCGGAACCTACAGAGCATGTCCAAGTGGTCCTAGTGCCACCTGGAATTTCTCTGGGCAGACATAAAGTAGTGTGAATGGGCCCTTATTCCCTTCAATAGCAGTAAAAAGCACGGCCACTACAAAATGTACGAAGCTGTCTTCTTCTGGCTTTGTTCTCTGTCTATGTGGGCGCTGTGGCCTTGGCAAACAGCGGATCGGTGAAGCTGCAGGGTGTTGGACCTCCATCAGACAGATATTCATATTCTTTCATGAGAATGCGTCATGAATAAAAAAAAAAAAAAGTCCTGAAAAATCCCTTTAAGGGTCTATTCACACGTACAGTATTCTGCACAGATTTGATGCGCAGGATTTGAAGCGGTGTTCAGTTTACATTGAAATCTGCAGCAGAAAATCCTGCCCATCAAATCTGCACAGAATACTGTTCGTGTGAATAGACCATAAATGGGTTATTAAAGGGGTACTCCGCCCCTAGACATCTTATCCCCTATCGAAAGGATAGGGGATAAGATGTCAGATCGCGGGAGTCCCGCCGCTGGGGACCTCCGGGGTCTCGGCTGCAGCACCCACCTATTGCAGCTTCCAGCATCGCTGGAGGCTCTCATGCTAACGCCTCACGACCACGGTGATGGGAGATCGTGACCTCATGACTCCGCCCCGTGTGACATCACGCCCCGCCCCGCCCCCTCAATGCAAGTCTATGGGAAGGGGCGTGACGGCTGTTGCTTGCATTGAGGGGCGGGGCATTACGTCACACGGGGGCGGAGTCGTGACGATCTCACGTCACCGTGGTCGGGAGCCGAAGCCTCCAGCGTTTCCAGAAGCCGCAACAGGTCAGTGCTGCAGCCGAGATCCCGGGGTCCCCAGCGGTGGGACCCCCGCGATCTGATGTCTTATCTCCTATCCTTTGGATAGGGGATAAGATGTCTAAGGGCGGAGTACCCCTTTAAGCTATTAAAATTGTACCCTCTATCCCCAGAACAGGGCCTGACTCTCCCTGCTAAACACTCTTTTATAATACTGTTAATTGCCAATTGTGTTGGTGTGTGACCAAAATGGCTCCATGTTCTTAAATTGTTCCTTACATTTAACTAAAACATCATTAGGTTGTGTTTCCATAAAGCAGTTATTTGCTAAATTGTCACTACAGTTTTTCAGCCAAAGCCAAAGGTGGATTCAAAATGAATGGGAAATATAAAGAAAGGACTTATACTTCTCCTTCCACATGGATTGGCTCAAAAACTGCAGCGGTAGTTTTCCAAAAAACTGCTAAGTGGAAACACAACCCTATATTTTATAGCATCTGTTATTTTTATATTTGCTTCTCTAAACTAATTATTTTGTTTAAATGAATTTCTACAGATTTTACAAACTGCACGAGAGGAAATGTGAACCCATTGTTATGACAGTCCCAAGAAAGGTGAAGGATAGACTTCTACACACAGTAGTTTTGTGCAAATTTCCATCATAATTTATTTCCATCTTTTGTGCCTCCTGTAAAATGTTCATGTGCATTTCTATTCCATATATTTGGCTGATGATGACCGTCGATAATGTTATATTTATAGTCATTGACAAAATATTGCATCCAGATAGTGATGTCGGATTGCTGCAAAACCCATCATGCAGTTATGTCTCAAACATGTAAATGATTACAGGTGTGATCTAATTAGACACTGGATCCATGCCATAGGAGCGTGCAACACTGCTTCTACCACTGCTCTCAGAGGCTACTTTTGGGTAGTGTACATCTTGGTGAGAATAACTTAGGGTTCCCTACTAGGATATTTGAAAAGTAATTATTACTAATCATTTTACAATTTAGGCAGTTACTAAGGGGGTTTTATTCTAAGAGCTGTGTTTTTACAATGCTTTAGGCTTCTTTCACACTACAAAATTACTCCGTTTTAAAGATCCGCTCGAAGTTCCGTCTGAAAATCAGCTGAAAACGGCAGTTACAAAATCCTATACGGCCGTTAGAAAATCCCATTATAGTCTAGTTTTTTTTTCTAATATCCGTTTTAACCCGTTATTGCCCGTTATTAATAACGGCTGTTATTTTGTGACGATAGATAATAACGGGAGAAATAGTGCATGCACTTCGTACAGATGTTTAAAACAGAGTAATTTTGTAGTGTGAAAGGAGCCTTAGAACCATGGCTGCGCAGGAGATCATACCGCTATTTCTGTCTTTCCAGTTGCTCCTTATACATAATAGTGTAGAAAAGATCTGCAGCTGATGACGGTTATTTGTCAAAGCCGTCCTGCGAGTCACAAAAGATCATTATATTTGAATAAAAGACAAGATTTGCTTTAAACTGAAATCCATAGTCAAGATCTTTTCTACACTATTTTTGAAGAGACTTGACTGCGAGAACCACGTACTAACTGAATGCTGACCTCTTACCCAATTATTGTTCGGAAAAACCTAAAGCAGCAAAAACGGGGAAAAAGAATGAAATGGCAGTGACCCCTTCTGTAAAACAGCGTAGTGTAAAGAGACTCCAAAACTTAGAACTACCAAACAAGAAAGAAAGGGGAGATGCTTGAAGTAAAAATGATCTTGAATTTAAAATAATTTTAAAAATCAGAAAAATAATAGCCATTTTACCAGTATTTGCAAAACATGGAAGAAATTGAACAGGTCAGTAAGGGTCAGAATGCATCCAGTTAACCATTGCTAATAGTGAGTTCATATGATCAACATATAAATGTGCTGTAAAGAACAGCTAAATGTCCCTGTTTTTAGCTCCATTGCCACCAGATGTAATTGTAAGCCTTTGGAAAGAAATGGCAGACTGGTCAGAGGTCACCATGATCCCTGTCACAAGCTCTGGATACAGGTGACATCTTTTGACTGACTGCCTGAATCAGAGACTGAGCCTACTAAGCTCAAACTACAGGGTGGGCCATTTATATGGATACACCTTAATAAAATGGGAATGGTTGGTGATATTAACTTCCTGTTTGTGGCACATCAGTATATGTGAAGGGGGAAACTTTTCAAGATGGGTGGTGACCATGGCGGCCATTTTGAAGTCGGACATTTTGAATCCAACTTTTGTTTTTTCAATAGGAAGAGGGTCATGTGACACATCAAACCTATTGGGAATTTCACAAGAAAAACAATGATGTGCTTGGTTTTAACGTAACTTTATTCTTTCATGAGTTATTTACAAGTTTCTGACCACTTATAAAATGTGTTCAATTTGCTGCCCATTGTGTTGGATTGTCAATGCAACCCTCTTCTCCCACTCTTCACACACTGATAGCAACACCGCAGGAGAAATGCTAGCACAGGCTTCCAGTATCTGTAGTTTCAGGTGCTGCACATCTCGTATCTTCACAGCATAGACAATTGCCTTCAGATGACCCCAAAGATAAAAGTCTAAGGGGGTCAGATCAGGAGACCTTGGGGGCCATTCAACTGGCCCATGACGACCAATCCACTTTCCAGGAAACTGTTCATCTAGGAATGCTCGGACCTGACACCCATAATGTGGTGGTGCACCATCTTGCTGGAAAAACTCAGGGAAAGTGCCAGCTTCAGTGCATAAAGAGGGAAACACATCATCATGTAGCAATTTCGCATATCCAGTGGCCTTGAGGTTTCCATTGATGAAGAATGGCCCCACTATCTTTGTACCCCATATACCATACAATCAATTTTTGTGTTCCAACAATCTTGGAGTGATCTATCCAATGTGGGTTAGTGTCAGACCAATAGCGGTGGTTTTGTTTGTTAACTTCACCATTCACATAAAAGTTTGCCTCATCACTGAACATAATCTTCTGCGTAAACTGAGGGTCCTGTTCCAATTTTTGTTTTGCCCATTCTACAGCACCTGAAACTATGGATACTGGAAGCCTGTGCTCGCATTTCTCCTGCGGTGTTGCTATCAGTATGTGAAGAGTGGGAGAAGAGGGTTGCATTGACAATCCAACACAATGGGCAGCACATTGAACACATTTTATAAGTGTTCAGAAACTTGTAAATAACTCATGAAAGAATAAAGTTACGTTAAAACCAAGCTGATCATTGTTTTTCTTGTGAAATTCCCAATAGGTTTGATGTGTCACATGACCCTCTTCCTATTGAAAAAACAAAAGTTGGATTCAAAATGGCCAACTTTAAAATTGCCGCCATGGTCACCACCCATGTTGAAAAGTTTCCCCCCTCACATATACTAATGTGCCAAACAGGAAGTTAATATCACCAACCATTCCCATTGTATTAAGGTGTATCCATATAAATGGCCCACCCTGTACAACCAAATGCAACCAAACTACAAACAATTGCAACCAGATTCACTGATAGAAACTCCTTATACATAATAGTGTAGAAAAGATCTGCAGCTGATGACGGTTATTTGTCAAAGCCGTCCTGCGAGTCACAAAAGATCATTATATTTGAATAAAAGACAAGATTTGCTTTAAACTGAAATCCATAGTCAAGATCTTTTCTACACTATTTTTGAAGAGACTTGACTGCGAGAACCACGTACTAACTGAGTGCTGACCTCTTACCCAATTATTGTTCGGAAAAACCTAAAGCAGCAAAAACGGGGAAAAAGAATGAAATGGCAGTGACCCCTTCTGTAAAACAGCGTAGTGTAAAGAGACTCCAAAACTTAGAACTACCAAACAAGAAAGAAAGGGGAGATGCTTGAAGTAAAAATGATCTTGAATTTAAAATAATTTTAAAAATCAGAAAAATAATAGCCATTTTACCAGTATTTGCAAAACATGGAAGAAATTGAACAGGTCAGTAAGGGTCAGAATGCATCCAGTTAACCATTGCTAATAGTGAGTTCATATGATCAACATATAAATGTGCTGTAAAGAACAGCTAAATGTCCCTGTTTTTAGCTCCATTGCCACCAGATGTAATTGTAAGCCTTTGGAAAGAAATGGCAGACTGGTCAGAGGTCACCATGATCCCTGTCACAAGCTCTGGATACAGGTGACATCTTTTGACTGACTGCCTGAATCAGAGACTGAGCCTACTAAGCTCAAACTACAGGGTGGGCCATTTATATGGATACACCTTAATAAAATGGGAATGGTTGGTGATATTAACTTCCTGTTTGTGGCACATCAGTATATGTGAAGGGGGAAACTTTTCAAGATGGGTGGTGACCATGGCGGCCATTTTGAAGTCGGACATTTTGAATCCAACTTTTGTTTTTTCAATAGGAAGAGGGTCATGTGACACATCAAACCTATTGGGAATTTCACAAGAAAAACAATGATGTGCTTGGTTTTAACGTAACTTTATTCTTTCATGAGTTATTTACAAGTTTCTGACCACTTATAAAATGTGTTCAATTTGCTGCCCATTGTGTTGGATTGTCAATGCAACCCTCTTCTCCCACTCTTCACACACTGATAGCAACACCGCAGGAGAAATGCTAGCACAGGCTTCCAGTATCTGTAGTTTCAGGTGCTGCACATCTCGTATCTTCACAGCATAGACAATTGCCTTCAGATGACCCCAAAGATAAAAGTCTAAGGGGGTCAGATCAGGAGACCTTGGGGGCCATTCAACTGGCCCATGACGACCAATCCACTTTCCAGGAAACTGTTCATCTAGGAATGCTCGGACCTGACACCCATAATGTGGTGGTGCACCATCTTGCTGGAAAAACTCAGGGAAAGTGCCAGCTTCAGTGCATAAAGAGGGAAACACATCATCATGTAGCAATTTCGCATATCCAGTGGCCTTGAGGTTTCCATTGATGAAGAATGGCCCCACTATCTTTGTACCCCATATACCATACAATCAATTTTTGTGTTCCAACAATCTTGGAGTGATCTATCCAATGTGGGTTAGTGTCAGACCAATAGCGGTGGTTTTGTTTGTTAACTTCACCATTCACATAAAAGTTTGCCTCATCACTGAACATAATCTTCTGCGTAAACTGAGGGTCCTGTTCCAATTTTTGTTTTGCCCATTCTACAGCACCTGAAACTATGGATACTGGAAGCCTGTGCTCGCATTTCTCCTGCGGTGTTGCTATCAGTATGTGAAGAGTGGGAGAAGAGGGTTGCATTGACAATCCAACACAATGGGCAGCACATTGAACACATTTTATAAGTGTTCAGAAACTTGTAAATAACTCATGAAAGAATAAAGTTACGTTAAAACCAAGCTGATCATTGTTTTTCTTGTGAAATTCCCAATAGGTTTGATGTGTCACATGACCCTCTTCCTATTGAAAAAACAAAAGTTGGATTCAAAATGGCCAACTTTAAAATTGCCGCCATGGTCACCACCCATGTTGAAAAGTTTCCCCCCTCACATATACTAATGTGCCAAACAGGAAGTTAATATCACCAACCATTCCCATTGTATTAAGGTGTATCCATATAAATGGCCCACTCTGTACAACCAAATGCAACCAAACTACAAACAATTGCAACCAGATTCACTGATAGAAACTCCTTATACATAATAGTGTAGAAAAGATCTGCAGCTGATGACGGTTATTTGTCAAAGCCGTCCTGCGAGTCACAAAAGATCATTATATTTGAATAAAAGACAAGATTTGCTTTAAACTGAAATCCATAGTCAAGATCTTTTCTACACTATTTTTGAAGAGACTTGACTGCGAGAACCACGTACTAACTGAGTGCTGACCTCTTACCCAATTATTGTTCGGAAAAACCTAAAGCAGCAAAAACGGGGAAAAAGAATGAAATGGCAGTGACCCCTTCTGTAAAACAGCGTAGTGTAAAGAGACTCCAAAACTTAGAACTACCAAACAAGAAAGAAAGGGGAGATGCTTGAAGTAAAAATGATCTTGAATTTAAAATAATTTTAAAAATCAGAAAAATAATAGCCATTTTACCAGTATTTGCAAAACATGGAAGAAATTGAACAGGTCAGTAAGGGTCAGAATGCATCCAGTTAACCATTGCTAATAGTGAGTTCATATGATCAACATATAAATGTGCTGTAAAGAACAGCTAAATGTCCCTGTTTTTAGCTCCATTGCCACCAGATGTAATTGTAAGCCTTTGGAAAGAAATGGCAGACTGGTCAGAGGTCACCATGATCCCTGTCACAAGCTCTGGATACAGGTGACATCTTTTGACTGACTGCCTGAATCAGAGACTGAGCCTACTAAGCTCAAACTACAGGGTGGGCCATTTATATGGATACACCTTAATAAAATGGGAATGGTTGGTGATATTAACTTCCTGTTTGTGGCACATCAGTATATGTGAAGGGGGAAACTTTTCAAGATGGGTGGTGACCATGGCGGCCATTTTGAAGTCGGACATTTTGAATCCAACTTTTGTTTTTTCAATAGGAAGAGGGTCATGTGACACATCAAACCTATTGGGAATTTCACAAGAAAAACAATGATGTGCTTGGTTTTAACGTAACTTTATTCTTTCATGAGTTATTTACAAGTTTCTGACCACTTATAAAATGTGTTCAATTTGCTGCCCATTGTGTTGGATTGTCAATGCAACCCTCTTCTCCCACTCTTCACACACTGATAGCAACACCGCAGGAGAAATGCTAGCACAGGCTTCCAGTATCTGTAGTTTCAGGTGCTGCACATCTCGTATCTTCACAGCATAGACAATTGCCTTCAGATGACCCCAAAGATAAAAGTCTAAGGGGGTCAGATCAGGAGACCTTGGGGGCCATTCAACTGGCCCATGACGACCAATCCACTTTCCAGGAAACTGTTCATCTAGGAATGCTCGGACCTGACACCCATAATGTGGTGGTGCACCATCTTGCTGGAAAAACTCAGGGAAAGTGCCAGCTTCAGTGCATAAAGAGGGAAACACATCATCATGTAGCAATTTCGCATATCCAGTGGCCTTGAGGTTTCCATTGATGAAGAATGGCCCCACTATCTTTGTACCCCATATACCATACAATCAATTTTTGTGTTCCAACAATCTTGGAGTGATCTATCCAATGTGGGTTAGTGTCAGACCAATAGCGGTGGTTTTGTTTGTTAACTTCACCATTCACATAAAAGTTTGCCTCATCACTGAACATAATCTTCTGCGTAAACTGAGGGTCCTGTTCCAATTTTTGTTTTGCCCATTCTACAGCACCTGAAACTATGGATACTGGAAGCCTGTGCTCGCATTTCTCCTGCGGTGTTGCTATCAGTATGTGAAGAGTGGGAGAAGAGGGTTGCATTGACAATCCAACACAATGGGCAGCACATTGAACACATTTTATAAGTGTTCAGAAACTTGTAAATAACTCATGAAAGAATAAAGTTACGTTAAAACCAAGCTGATCATTGTTTTTCTTGTGAAATTCCCAATAGGTTTGATGTGTCACATGACCCTCTTCCTATTGAAAAAACAAAAGTTGGATTCAAAATGGCCAACTTTAAAATTGCCGCCATGGTCACCACCCATGTTGAAAAGTTTCCCCCCTCACATATACTAATGTGCCAAACAGGAAGTTAATATCACCAACCATTCCCATTGTATTAAGGTGTATCCATATAAATGGCCCACCCTGTACAACCAAATGCAACCAAACTACAAACAATTGCAACCAGATTCACTGATAGAAACTATTCCTTGGATAAGAATGTATAAAACACCCTACAGCATTTACAATCTAAGCCTGGAGTCCCTGCAATAATAAGACTGGTGCTCTTGTCTCTTATAGTCAGACCTCTTCCAGGATGATCTGTACCCAGACACACCTGGACCTGAACCAGCCCTTGAAGCCGATGAATGGTTTGCAGGTCAGACTGCTGACCCCATATTGATATCACTCAGGGATGGCTATGTTCCTGTGAAGAACAGAGAACTTAAAGTCACCAAGAAAAACATTTTGGACAACAAACCACCAACTGGGCCACGCAGAAGTTACTCTTCCTGTGAAACCGGCTTCTCAGTAAGTACTTCACTCGTCTAATAAACATGAAACTGGCTAAACAAAACCACTGTCATAGGGAAATCATACTGTATGGGTGCAGGGGTAGCAGTCGAACATAGGCCCTCTGCCTTATAAGAAGACACCACTTTTATAAATAGCAAATAGACAACCAAAACTTAGGGACCATAAAATCAGGAGCTTTAAAGGGGTACTCCTGTGGAATTTTTTAAATTTTTTTATTTTTTATTAATTGGTGTCAGAAAGTTAAACAAATTTGTAAATTACTTTGTAAATCTTTATCCTTCCAGTACTTATTAGCAGCTGTATGTTACAGAGGAAATTCTTTGCTTTTTGAATTTCTTTTTTTCCCCCACAGTGCTCTCTGCTGACACCTGTCTCTGTACTTTTTTGGCATGTCTCTAGGACCCATTTAACAACAAATATTTTTTTCTCTTTTTGTTCATCACTTTATTCCAAGATTACATTTTTTTTTTCCTTTATTTATTTATTTATGTAACTGTATGAGGGCTTGCTTTTTGCAGGGAGAGTTGTATTTTTCAATGGCACAATTTTGAGGTACACATAATTTATTAATTGGCTTTAGCTATTTTTGGGGGGAGGAAATAAAAAAAAACAGCAATGCCACCATTGTCTCTTCTGAGTTTTTTGAGTAGGAGGATTTTCTTCCTGAAAGAAGAAGCAGCAATAATGTGATCATTGGTATAAGGCTGGGGCTGCATAGAGATTCTGTCTGTAACAGGGGTCACATGGCCAAAAATCACTGTGTCGCACTGCATTGATCACACTGCGTCACAGCTAAGGTAGGTAAATGGTGTCAAACTACAACCGTAACATGGAATTTGCAAAAAATCTATAGTATTCCAAAACATTGCAGCCCGTCAGTATTGCACTGACAAGCACGCTATTCGGCTATATGTCTGGAATGGCCTAGAAGCAGATGCCAATAGTAGACCAGGGGAAGATTGTTAGGCCAAATGACCCTGCGATCAAAGTGTCAAACACTTTAGATACAGTAGCTACAGTCGCTATTGATAGAAGCATTTAAAGGGTCAACCACAATTCTGGCTGTCGCAGCAGGAGCCTGGCTGTGTATTACAGATGAGCTCCTGCTGGGATCTCATGGGTATTCTGGGCATTGCCCACAAGATCACCAGGAAATATATGTCCATTAGAATGCAGGAACTAGCACCTGCTCATGATCTGTAGTTGGTTGTTAAGGGGTAATGCTTTTTAATGCAGCTTTTCCCACTAACAAGTGCATTTTGTTCATATGTGTTTTTCTGTTTTTCTTCACTAGAAAGTCTCTCTAGAAGAACTTATGGAAGAAATCAAATATTTGCGAGCCACTGTTGAGTCTCAAGAGAAGCGCATCTCAAGTTTAGAAAACCTACTGGAAGAATTTGCTAATGGAACCGACTGAGCCGAACTGTGAAATCCTGCCATCCGGCCGAGAATGCACTTCAACTATAACATGCCCTCTTTTCCTTGCAAGCAAACTTGATTATGTTTTCCAAGAGATGATGGAGCCAATGTATGGACTCCAAACAGAAGGCCCCGTGTTTATGCCTTTCATTGTCATGGAAGTCTACAGAGACCTTCTTCCATGGGGTTGGTTATGTCTAAGGGATGGGGATAAAGACATTTTTTTTTTCTTTTGGCAAATCATTAATGGACAGACATTTGCAAGCTTTAGGCTGCTTTGACTGACAAGTGGGACACGTAGCAGACTGAATTAAAAGATTTCATAAATTGTGAAAATGGGACATATTACCTTGGACAAAATTAGAAGCTCATATCAGTATCTCTTTTACTGCTTTTCAAGTCATCTTCATTTAAACAAAAATATGCTATAGATCAGGTACACATATTACTATTATTTTTTCAAGATATATTTTTTGGAACACAATTTGTTTATTTTTATATAGAATATTTCATGCATAAATGTGTACAACAGAAGCAGCCATTTGTAAGTCAAATTTGGGTTGGACTGGCCCACTAGACTACACAAGGATCCTCCATTGGGCCTATATTATAACACTGTACTTGCCACAAAGGTCCAGCAGAAGAAAACCTCATCTGAAGCTGGATTGGGAACCCACCAATCTCTGCTCCAGATAATTATTCTATTCACAAATACCCGTTAGGAATGATATATACTGTATCCACATGATGACAGTATCATTAAGGATGTAATGAAAGGTGGATGTATAGGTGATAGTTCCTTAGAGTTGTTTCCTCTAGTGAACCCAAGGAACATACGTTCAGCACTGGGTCAATACAATATGCCTGAGTCGTCCTGAGACATTATCTTAAGACGGAATTCAATTTATTTTATAGGTTATAGGAAAACATTTTATTTATTGAGCAGAATGGCTGCCTCTGCTGTGCTATATTTTATAGTGCTCAATAGTAATATATAGTATATGTGGATTTAGTAAGAGCCCAAGACCTCTTTTACATTAGGTTCCTTACAAACTAAGAAGAGATACAGTACATAATTCTTACAATGGAAAAGGAAGTCAGTACCAAAGTTACAGATGAATATCTGTGTGAGCTGCAACTGCTCATGGGGCCATAGCATTTGCTGTTCCCTCTTACCCTCTGCTACTATGTGCTTCTCTAAGGCAGATCTACTGCCAGTGCCTATGACTGTTCTTCCATACTATATCTACAGTTGTTACTTCTCTACTCACCATGTGTGAATACATCCTAATGTAATATCCTGTTATCAAAGACCTTTGTCCTCCTCCATAGTTTGAGGAGGGAGAGTATATGGAGTAAGACCAAGAAACAAAAGTAAAAAAAAGTTTGTCTAAATGGTAAATCCCTACCTGTTCTCAACACTGTATTGTTGTATGCTGTGTATCACTGTATTGTTGCGATGTTTTTGACACTATGTGGCCTACTTGGGTTTACAGAAGCCAATATTACTCTTGTGCCCCTAAAGCTCCATTGACATGAAATCATTTTGCACTCCACTGATGTCCAATGTAAGGCTACGTTCCCACCACGTTTTTGCCATACAGTTCCCGTATACGTTTTCAATTTGAAAACCGTACAGAACCGTATTGAAAACCGTATGCCAAACGATGCATCCGGTTTGTACTTTTTGCGTCTTGTACGGTTTTGTCAATTTTTTTCCCCGTAGCCTACCATGGTTTTTGGTCTGGATGAAAACCTGTATTGAAGCGTTGTACGGTTCTTTCAACATGGGAGTCATTGGGAACCGTAGAGAACTGTATGTGCGTATGGTTCCATCCGGTTTTCACCATATGGTTTTTGACTTACACGGTGCACGCCAAAAGTTTTTTTCTTGGAATTTCAACAAAGAAGTGAAACTTTATTCATAATGGAATAAAAAGTTGAAAATGTATAACAGATGCAACCGGACATCATTTTTCAAACCGTATACGGGTTAATTTTGATACGGTTTAGTCCGGTTTGGTGGAATCCGTTTTTAATCAAAATCCTGATACGGGAACTGTATTGCAAAAAACATGGTGTGAATGCAGCCTAGCTGTGATTATTATCTTTTGTATTGGTGGGAGGGATTTAAATAACACGCATGTTGTGTCCCACTGATCATTAGAATAGGGGTCCGTAGCCCACATTCCTGCTGCCATTCTATTAGTCTATGGGAATGAGGGAAACAGCCAAGCACAGTGCTGATGCATTTCTTATGTGGGAAAGCCATATTAGAGATTAATTTTCACAGCCATTTTAGGATCTGAATTACAGATGCAGTACCACCACAGCTCTACAGAACCAAAGTTAAGGTGGACATACACCTTCAATCTATTTTTATCTTTTTTGATCTCCCCACACACCTGACTGTTCAGCATGGCTGAGCATTCATGTGTCGTCTATGGAGAGTGGAGGGGTAAGCTGGAGCCAGAGAGCTCTGGTGATGGCTCATCTCTCACAGAATAATATGGTTGGGCAGTTAAAATACAACATAAATGACTCTTCTCTCCCCTAACATGATCTGTCGGGGAAGAGTCTGGAAGCCCCCATACACTTTAGACCTTTTTCTATAGTGTCTGGACTTCAGATGTTACAACTGTAGTATGGACCCTAAATAAGGTCATAGTACAGCTTTGGAAACTGGTATAAATTACCTTAAACCAGAAAACAATGTAGACACATGACTGACAGACCGAAAAATTGTCCAAGGAATTGAATTTTTAATACTTATGAGAATGTTTATGAAAAACATCAATAAAAAAGCCTATGGATTTTCTGACCGTCACTTATGGCATATCTAATAATATTCCATACATATTTGGCTTCTTTCACATCTTAGAAAATCCAGGACAAAATATCACTGCATGCCGCACTCTTTTGTTTGGTAAAATACCTGACACCATGATGGACACCCAATTAAAGTCAATAGGCTTCTGGATTGACAGAACAACAACAGAAAAATGATGGTGGAATGAACTTAGCCTTCGTAGTGAGAAAAATCATTTAAATATAACATGGCTAAGGGTTGTGCTAAGGTTAAACGTGATCATCTATCAACATAGGGAATAGTTATCTGACTGGTTTAGATATGACCAATGGGAACCCCTGCCCACCCCCCCACCCCCACCCCAATCACAAGAACAGCGATTGGGTCTATGAGACAATGGTCGAGCCTCTTACTCAGCTATCATCAGAAGTCCCATAAAAGGTGAATGGAGGAGCAGCAGCTGAGTGCACTTCCACTCCATTTACCCATGGGACAATTGACCTCAGTCAGGGTCCCTTTTGGATTGGACCTCCATCGATAAGCTATCCCTTATCATAGCATAAGTAATGACTTATTATGTTGGGATAACCCCTTTAAAGTGGTTATTTAGGAATAGAAAAGCAGAGCTGATTTCTTCCAAAAACAACACCACACCAGTCATCAGGTTTTCTGTGGTATTACAACTTGGCTCCATTTACTTCAATGGGACTGAAGTGCAATACTGCACACAACCTGAGGACATGTGTGGTGCTGTTTTTGGCAGGAATCAACTCTGATTTTCTAATCCTTTATGAACATGGATTGCTTTAATTATCTTGTGATCTCGAATTAGATCTCAGTCTCATACGTTGTTATTAGTACTGTACTGACAGACTCATGCCTGATGAGTGAATGTTCTGCTGCACCATGCCTTTAACACAGCGGTTTTACCTATGAGCCTCTAACACAGCGCAACATACAGTGATCCAGCAGGGGTAAGCTGGGAGAGATGAGATTAGAGCTAAGAGGAAGCATTAGGGTACGTTCAGATGGGCGGATCCACAGCGTATTTTACGTTGTGGATCCGCTGACGATGGACCCCTAGTTGGTGCCTCAGATGTGCCTGCTCGGAGGGGCAATACGCCGCTATGAGCAAACACTGTGTTGTGAGCGAGTTGCCGCGCGCATATGTAGTATACTCGCACACATTGAGGCTGCTCTCTGCCTACCTCAGGGAGCAGGGGGAGCGGCTGCGATGTGTGCGAGTACACTGCGCATGCGTGGCGACTCGCACATCGCAGCAGTGTGTCTGCTCGTAGCGGCACATTGCTGCTCCAAGCAGGTACATCTCAGGCACCAATTAGGGGTCCATCATCGGCAAATCCGCAGCATAAAATACGCTGTGGATCCACTCATCTGAATGTACCCTAAAGCTGGATTCATACTCTGGGTTCACACTGTGGTGCATTTCTGAGCAGATCACCCAAAAGATCCACCCAGAAATGCATTGCCGTCTATGGGGACGGCAATGCAGTCTGTGCGGTCTTAGTACCGCCGGCTAAATCTTTGGCAGAAATTCTGCACAGAGATTCCGTAGTGTGAACCTAGCCTAAGGGTCTATTCACACGGGCGAAATTTCCGCTTGAGGAATTCCGCCTCAAATTAAAGCCCATAGACTTCTATGGGATTCCGCACTCCTATTCACACTTCTGAATTTCCGCTTTCAGGATTCTGCAAGCGGAAATTCAGAAGTGTGAATAGGAGTGCGGAATCCCATAGAAGTCTATGGGCTTTAATTTGAGGCGGAATTCCGCAAGCGGAAATTCTACCGTGGGACTATACCCTAAATCATGCTGAATGCTCATATGGATAAGAATGGACTAAAGGAAATTACATCATCTGTACACAGCATGTATAGGAAAGAATATAAAAAGCTACTGAACATAAAATTTACCATATGGTTGTATTGTAAAATGGAATGTAAAATATGAAAAAGTATCACGACTGTGATTTATTCTCGAAATACAAAAAGCAGCGCGTCGAAAGGATACACCACATACTAAGTAAATCATACCTTGTAAAGACATATCAATTTCCATGGAGAGCATGATCCACATTCCTGTCATGTTCACAAAAAATATTGTACATTCAAATAGGTCTAATCTGTAAGAACGAGAAAAATAAAATAAAAATTGTCATTCACTTACTGTCATTCTGTTGTGGTCACGTCGCTCTCAGCCCACTAGATCTCAGTGTTGTCTCTTCAACCTCCAATGGCCACTGCGATGCTTCATCCATAGGGACCGGACAAAACAGTTACATGACCATTTGAAGTCACGTCTGTCTCTATGGATGTGATGCCACCGATGCCCTGTGTGTTTGCTGTAAAGCAAGTGAAGGCCAGGAATGGAGCCTATTTTTGATGTTAAGTATGTAACAATTTGTTATTTAATAACATTTTGTACAGGTTTGGCCTATTTCTGGGACTTGTCAAGTTTCCAATAACTTGTCTATTTACAAGGCTCACTGACCACTTGTCATTGTAAGAGTTTGTTCACATGGCAGAATGTCCGTGCAGAATTCCACATAAATATTCTGCACGGACATTCCGCATTCTCATTGATTTCAATAGAATTTTGCTGCTCTGTTCAAATGGCAGAATCTCTGCAGCAGCAACATCCTGATTCAGGTATAAAAAAAACAAAAAAACATGCGCCACTTCCAGGGTACACCCGGAAGCGGCGTCAGTTTCAGCCTCATTTCTGTGGCCAGCAGTGAAGTGTGAGGATGCACGAAGGCATGAGGGTGAATGAGGCTGAAACTGAAAGCAGTGCATGCGCCGTGGCAAAAACCTGCCGTGAGAGCAGGGAGGGAGGCCATGTATAGTGATGAGCCGGGCGGAGCTCCTCCCCATCAGAAGATCACGTGGGGTGCACTGAGCTCCGGTACTAACTCCGCCCGTGCCCGAGGGACCCTATTTACATAAAAAGAAAAACAGCGATAACGGCGCAACGGCTGGGCCATTCAGGACATTGTAAGTCTAATTTTGATCAGTGTCACCCGCACTGTTAGCCTGTATGACAGATTAGTGCGGATGATACTGATGACAGATTTCCTTTAAAGAAGTGTCACAATTAAGGTCATGATTGAGGGTTTGGTTTCCAGCCAGATAGTTCTCTAGAGACCACCACAGGGAAATGTTGTATTATTAATTATATTGCTTGACACAAAAACAGAACAAATAGTGCAAAATGTGTTGTGGGCCAGGGGTAGAACAGGTTTATGGAATAAAGTTGTGCAAATGTCAAGTTCGTGACGCCAGAAGCAGGGTTGTGTACATTGAAGTGTATGATGAATGTTGTAGTATCACGTGGCAGAAGTGTTGCCACCCTTTATCTTGATATATTTTGCCACAAACCACTACTTAAAATAAGATGTAAATAAACCGGAAATCTTGTATTACACAGTGACTATTTAGAAGTGACCAGCCCAGACCTGGCTATTAAAACTGCCTTTGCAAATTTGGGCACAAGAGGTAAAAAAGGTCCCATACAAGTCTATGGGAAATATATGTTACTGCATAACTTCCAAACGGCTGGAGATATTTCAATAATAATTATCCTATTTTCCCATTTTACAAATGAAAAAAGGCAAACTATTAAATAAATAAACATATTTGGTGTCGCTGTGAGCAGAAATTTCCAAACTATTAAAATAAATGTGAATGTTGTAAACGTAAAAAAGTCCCAAATTGCGGATTTTCTGGTCACATCACATCCCAAAATAATGCCAAAAACAGAGAACAAAATGTCACATATAAGCAAAAGTGGTACCACTATAAACTACAGATCATGGCGAAAAAATTACCCTTATAAAGCCCAGCATACAGAAAATTAAGAAAGTTATAAGGGGTCAGCAATGCAATACAGCAACACAATTTAAAGGGGTATTCCAGGAAAAATACTTTTTTTTATATATCAACTGGCTCCAGAAAGTTAAACAGATTTGTAAATTACTTCTATTAAAAAATCTTAATCCTTTCAGTACTTATGATCTTCTGAAGTTAAGGTTGTTCTTTTCTGTCTAAGTGCTCTCTGATGACACGTGTCTCGGGAAACGCCCAGTTTAGAAGCAAATCCCCATAGCAAACCTCTTCTAAACTGGGCGTTTCCCGAGACAGGTGTCATCAGAGAGCACTTAGACAGAAAAGAACAACCTTAACTTCAGAAGCTCATAAGTACTGAAAGGATTAAGATTTTTTAATAGAAGTAATTTACAAATCTGTTTAACTTTCTGGAGCCAGTTGATATATAAAAAAAGTTTTTTCCTGGAATATCCCTTTAACACAGCCAATTTCAAACTAAAAGGAAAATTGACTTTTGAGGAAATTTCCCCTAGCTGTCTATTGCTCAGACAAATTGACCTCTGTGCCATTTAATAAATTTGAGGCTCGTCAGTACTTTCACAGCTGAATATTATTGATTGTACAACATGTCTACCACAGAAAACAATAATAAATTCACCCCTACGACTTAGTTTGTGAAGGTATACACCTCTCTGCAGTGATCAATGACTCAAGAGCAGAAATTAAAGGGGCAATTAAAGGGGCAAATTTGTTTATCCATATCAACTGGCTCCAGAAAGTTACACAGATTTAAAATTACTTTAAAAAAAATCTTAATCCTACCAGTACTTCTCAACTGCTGAAGTTGATAAGTACTGGAAGGATTAAGATTTTTAACAGAAGTAATTTCAAATCTGTTTAACTTTCTGGAACCAGCTGATATGAAAAAAAAAATATATGTTTTTTACTGGAATATCCCTATAACCTAAAAGCCAAGCGCCCAAGGCCCGATCACGACCTATTCAGACAGTCCAATAAACAATGGCGCAGCACTCCACGGTAGCTCAAGCAAAAAATGTGCGTTTATTCACCACATATTTCCAGCAACATTTCAGCTCAACACTAGAGCCAATTTCAATATGTGTGCTTTATCAGTCTTATCCTTTATAGAAGGTCTTACAATATGCACATTTATCCTTGAAAAAAGCTGACATCATGACTTGGTTGAAATTCTTTTATATTAGATCAGTGTTCACCAGACAGTGTACCTTCAGCTGTTGCAAAACTACAACTACCAGCATGCCTGGACAGTCTTTGGCTCCCTGGTTGGGAAATACTATGTCAGAGGCTCATAGGCTTCTTGACTGCAGACCAGGACAGCCATGACTTTCATGATCTGTCACAGATTTTGGAAAACTACAACTCCCAGCATGCCTAGACAGGCTGAAGGGGCATATTAGGACTTGAAGATTTGCAACAGCTGGTGGCACCTTGGTTGGGATACACTTTATTAGTGTATGTTCATGTGGTGACACAAGGGTGCAAGGTATACTTGTTAGGTTGTGACGCCAGGGCACCATTAACCTATACACTGTCCGAGGTTGAGACAGCTTCTTCTGGTCCAGGCATGGGGCAACAAACACACCGACACTAGGTTACAGATAACTGTTGTTTTACTGAGGCAGGAGTAGATGGTACAATACTAGCAGTACAGGGCAGAGTAGAAGGGATGCAGTGTAACCCAGAGGAGCGCTGTGGCTTTGCTGGGACTTACGGTGCTTTTCACCACTCTACTATTAGATATTACAGACATGAGACTTGGGGATATACCACGCTGACTACGGTATTGCTAAGGTACAATTTACTGACACCGCCAGGGTATGAACTCACCATCTCCTGTATGGGGAACACTTGCTGAATGGTGGGGCTGATTTGACTTTCTTTAGGCTTCCCTTGGAATCACCTCACAATTCTTCCATCTCCTTTCCACACTGCAGCTCACAATGAGCTCTGCACTTAAACGCAGCTAAACTCTGAACTGAAGCTCAACTCCCCCCCCCCACACACTATATACAGGGCAATTTGGGGGTTCCCATTGGGTAACAGGTTCACCTGATTATTCTGTGTCTCCTTTCTTAAGTGTAGGGTACACATATAATAACATAATACATTAAATCACAATATCACAGTAAACAATAAAGTAGTGAGTCCAACATAAGTGCAACAGGCATACCCGATGTGATCCGCAGCCCCCAGCCTTTGGTGCTTGGACACCACATTCACACATGGCAGATTTTTTAGACTGAAAAATCATTCCTTACATTTAATTGGGGTAGTTTCTGCTGCACATGATTTGGTTTCTGAAAGTGCTATTTTGATGAATGGTAGAGTAATAAAAAATTCTGCAATAGATCTGCTGTGTGTGAATATACCGACAGGCTCTTTTAAACAGAGACATTTGGGGGGAATTTAACTCCTACTTTAAACTTGCACTTTCTCCTTTATGCCAATTTTAATTGTACAAAAGGTATCGCATTGTGCAGTTTGTGTTGTGTGGTTTGTGCGCCACCTATTGATTAAAGTGGAGGTGCCCAAAAATTTAGCAATGTATGTCTAAAAAGCCATGACACTTAAACCACACCCTTTTTAGGAGAAAAAAAAAAAAAAAAAGAACAGTGAAATACTGTAGATAAAAACAAAGGGGAAGATTTATCAAAGTCAGTGTAGGTGCACTGATTATTTACACAGGTTTTGCTTAAATTCATTGAATGTTGCCGGGCCTGTAATAAATATTGGGCTAGTACAAATTTTTGTGAAATTTCACATCAGAACATCACTTTTCATGACCTCTTGTATGACCCTCTCACCCGCGTGACTTTTCTGCGATTTTTTGAAAGTCAGTTTTATAAGGCAGGTCTGTTCTGGTGAAGGTTTTTTGTAAAGTCACAAATCGTAAATCACAGACCACTGCAAAGTAAAAAGCAGATCTCGTGTATAACATCTGTTCAGTGAAAAATCGTGAATTTCGACGTACCCCTAAAAGTTGCACGTGCGTCAAATATAAACAAAATACTTTTGGGAATAAAATGTTAACCCATTACACTTTATTTATTTATGTCTCAATGTGCATGCAGTGTATTGAAACACATAAGTACATTTATAATGTAATAAAGAAAATTATTTCCTCTGTAGCATACAGCTGCTAAAAAGTACTGGAAGTGTAAAGTTTTTTTAATAGAAGTCATTTACAAATCTGTTTGTATGCACCAGACAAAAATGCACCAGACAAAAGGCTCAAGGGGGAGATCTATCCAAACATGTGTAGAGCAGTGGTTCTCAACCTTTTTTGCCCCTTGACAGCCCATTCTCAAAAAATTGTATCCCCATATTAGAGACATTTTGTAAAGATTATAGTATATGCTTTACTTTCCTCTAAAACAGGCCCCCTGTCCCTCTCCCTATCTCCCCAGTCCCCCGATTTACAGGTGATGTCTTCTCTAACCGGAGTTGCTTACTTTTCTTTTCTTCACTATCTGGCCTAGACCGCCATTAAGATTTCTCCCATACAAGACTTCTCCACAGAACCAGCCAAACAAACATTTTAGGCTCCTTTCTGCAGTACAATACCCACCTATTTACAAACTCCCCATGTTTATTGTCACACACAGTAATAGTACCTACTTTGCGTACCCATAAAGTTTTTAGGCCCCCCTCTGTTCCACAAATATAGCTGTAGGCCCCCAAACTGCCCTCATATATACAGTCATGGCCGTAAATGTTGGCAACCCTGAAATTTTTCTAGAAAATGAAGTATTTCTCACAGAAAAGGATTGCAGTAACACATGTTTTGCTATACACATGTTTATTTCCTTTGTGTGTATTGGAACTAAACCAAAAAAGGGGGGAAAAAAGATAATTGGACATAATGTCACACCAAACTCCAAAAATGGTCTGGACAAAATTATTGGTACCCTTTCAAAATTGTGGAAAAATAAGATTGTTTCAAACATGTGATACTCCTTTAAACTCACCTTGGGCAAGTAACAGGTTTGGGCAATATACAAATCTCACCTGAAAGCAGATTAAAAGGAGAGAAGTTCACTTAGTCTTTGCATTGTGTGTCTGTGTGTGCCACACTAAGCATGGACAACAGAAAGAGGAGAAGAGAACTGTCTGAGGACTTGGGAACGAAAATTGTGGAAAAATATCAACAATCTCAGGGTTACAAGTCCATCTCCAGAGATCTAGATTTGCCTTTGTCCACAGTGCGCAACATTATCAAGAAGTTTGCAACCCATGGAAATGTAGCTAATCTCCCTGGGCGTGGACGAAAGAGAAAAATTGATGAAAGGTGTCATCGCAGGATAGTCCGAATGGTGGTTAAGCAGCCCCAAACAAGTTCCAAAGATATTCAAGCTGTCCTGCAGGCTCAGGGAGCATCAATGTCAGCGCGAACTATCCGTCGACAGTTAAATGAAATGAAACGCTATGGCAGGAGACCCAGGAGGACCCCACTGCTGACACAGAGACATAAAAAAGCAAGACTACATTTTGACAAAATGAATTTGAGTAAGCCAAAATCCTTCTGGGAAATGTCTTGTGGACAGATGAGACCAAGATAGAGCTTTTTAGAGCTGGTAAAAGGGAATGAGGCCTACAAAGAAAAGAACACAGTACCTATAGTGAAATATGGTGGAGGTTCAATTATGTTTTGGGGTTGTTTTGCTGCCTCTGGCACTGGGTGCCTTGAATGTGTGAAAGGTATCATGAAATCTGAGGATTACCAACGGATTTTCGGTCGCACTGTACAGCCCAGTGTCAGAAAGATGGGATTGCAACCGAGATCTTGGGTCTTCTAGCAGGACAATGATCACAAACATATGTCAAAAAGCACCCAGAAATGGATGGCAAAAAAGCGCTGGAGAGTTCTGAAGTGGCCAGCAATGAGTCCAGATCTAAATCCCATTGAACACCTGTGGAGAGATCTTAAAATTGCTGTTGGGAAAAGGCGCCTTCCAATAAGAGAGACCTGGAACAGTTTGCAAACGAAGAGTGGTCCAACATTCCGGCTGAGAGGTGTAAGAAGCTTATTGATGGTTATAGGAAGCGACTGATTTCAGTTATTTTTTCCAAAGGGTGTGCAACCAAATATTAAGTTAAGGGTGCCAATAATTTTGTCCAGACCATTTTTGGAGTTTGGTGTGACATTATGTCCAATTAGCTTTTTTTGCTCCCTTTTTTGGTTTAATTCCAATACACACAAAGGGAATAAACATGTGTATAGCAAAACATGTGTTACTGCAATTCTTTTTGTGAGAAATACTTCATTTTCTAGAAAAATTTCAGGGGTGCCAACATTTATGGCCATGACTGTAGTTGTAGGACACATACTGTCCCGCTTTGGTGCTCTACTGCTCCTCTGGTCTGGGGACCTATTACTATGGCTCTTAGCACTAGGTCCCCGGTCTGCAGAGGCAGTGGAGCAACAAAGCTGATGGTAGTTACTGCCCGCGCTTCCCCTTTGCTGTCCTCCTGCTTCACTCCTAGGTGCAGTGATGTCAGCCTACCATTTCTTTCAAAGTGGTCCAGACCAGTACCCAATGGCTGCCATTACTGATTTTTTTTTTCAAGTACCCCCTGGAGAACTGCTAAGTACCCCTGGGGGTACCCCAAGATGTTATTGGTTATGGGTATCCAGAGGTCCGACCGCCACCAGTCAGCAAGAAAAGGCATATTCCAGGGTGGAGAAATTTCTTTGAAACATTAAATTTAAATGTCTGCAGCCTTGCTTTTGTACCTTTTATTACGGCTTTTATTACCTTAAAAAACACTTTTATATGCAGCCACTGACAGTCGGATAGGCCTATCCCCTGTACACCAGTGCTGTGTGATTGACAAACAGGTCCCAGCGCATGCGCACCTTATCTTTCATATGTAAGCACTGACATTTCTTTACAGAGCGCGAGCGTTCACTTCAACTGTCTGACACCGCTGTGCGCCTTCTCCTCTTACTTCTCCTCGTGCAGGAGACGCGCTGGGCTCCTTTGCTTTCATTAGAGGCAGAGAGCGCTGATTCTCTGCCTGCAGTATTGCCCAGAGGTGTCAGACAGAGCGCCCGCTCTATAAAGAAATGTCGGTCAGCGCTTACATATGAAAGAAAAGGGGCGCCCCCGTGTCTTATGTCTCGTTATGTGTACGTCTATGTGGTCTCTTAGTGCTCTCCCCCCCCCTTTCCCCCCCTCCCCCTCCCCGCTTACTCGTGTTTGTGTTGCCCTTTGGGACTTGTCGATTATTGTTCTCTCATATCAAAATGTGCCTTCTCCCGGCTGCGTCCAGTGTTAGTATTCACCTTTATTTTGCAAGATATGCCATAGCAGTCTGCCCCAAGCCTTCAGGGTATGCCTTTCTGTATCTTTGTGGGCATGGCCCGTATTGTTACAATTGCTTGTTATTTTCTTTGATTTATATACAGTGATCCCCCGACCTACGATGCTTTTGTATGTCGGGGCCATCGCATAAACGGCTATCCGGCAGCGCAGACTGCTTCAGCTGCCATCGGATTGCCGTTTACGGTGCCCTGTGTGGTCCGGTGATGATCACTCACCTGTCCCCGGCGCTCCGGACCGTCCTCTTCAGGATCCCCTGCATCGACGGCACTCTCCTTCGTCGTCATCACGTTGCCGCGCACGCTGTCCCGTCATCCAATAGGAGCGGCGTGCGCAGCGATGTGATGACGGCGATGAAGAGCGACAAACCTGGGCAGCAGAGACAGTCCAGAGCAGCGGGGACACCCCGGGGACTCGGCGACAGCGATGGAGGGCGACATCCTGGGCAGCGGTGACAGTCCGGACCGGTGGGGACAGGTGAGTATAACATCCTATACTTTTCATTGCACGGATCCCTCAACATACGATGGTTTCAACTAATCGTTCATTTGAAACTAATTACCATCGTATGTTGAGGGATCACTGTATTTGAAAAATTTCAATAAAAATTTACAGTAAAAAAAAAAAAAAGAGAGATAAGGGGCGCATGTGCTGGGACCTGTGTGTCAAACACACAGCGGTCCCAGCGCTGGTGTTCAGGGGATAGGCGTGGCGGTCGCGGGGCATAGAGAACCCCTGGCCACGCCTATCCGACTGTCAGTGGCTGCATATAAAAGTGTTTTTGAGCTAATAAAAGCCGTAATAAGAGGTATAAAAGCATATATATATATATATATATATATATATATATATATATATATGCCCCAAACCTCATGACAGTTGCGCTTTAAATCTCATTGTTACTGTCTTCTACTGTCACTAGGTGGCGTTGTGGCACCATAAGGATTTACAGTGAGAGTTGTGCTGGTGTTACATACACCTTTGTGGTGCTACTTTCCCATAGAGCTCCTCTAGGATTTTAATGCGAACTGCATTCAAGAGAAGTTATTATTCCGCCGGAATCCGCAAGTAAAATCTCTCAAAGTCAATCGGACTTTGAATTTCCGTGTCGAATAAGGCCCAATTCCGCTTCATTACTACCATAGAGCAGAAACAGGATTTTTCAGTGTGAACTTACCCTAAGGGTGCGTTCACACATGCGTATTTTTGCTGCAGATATGCTTCAGATTTGCTGCTGCCGATTTTGCTGCCCATTGACTTTAATGGGTAGGAAAATCTACTACAGCAAATCTGCAGCAGAAAATACCCACCTATGAATGTACCCTTCCAGACATTTTTAGCCATAAAAATGGTGTCTCCATTAAACCCCATCCACACTACGGTAATTTTTACTTGCATCAGCCTCCTCCAAAATCAGCGCTTAATGCAGTTTGTCTCCAATTGCTAAAAAAAACTTGAACTCCCAACATGCCTGGACAGACAAAGGCTGTTCTAGCCTGCTGGGAGTTGTAGTTTTGCAACAGCTGGAGACACACTGTTTGGAAAACGGTGCAGTATATGTTCACAGATACGTATACAGTTAGCCAAGAGCAGTGGTCTTCAACCTGCGGACCTCCAGATGTTGCAAAACTACAACACCCAGCATGCCCGGACAGCCGTTGGCTGTCCGGTCATGCTGGGAGTTGTAGTTTTGCAATATCTGGAGGTCCGCAGGTTGAAGACCACTGGCCTAGAGCATTTTTCAGTATAGGTGTTACAGATACGTATACTGTATATTCTTATTGATAGCACAACTGGGCCATTTATGCAAATGAGAGGAGGGGGCATGGCTGCCATTACAACTCAAATATTTCATATATAGTCAAACACCAAGTTAACATTTGCATTGACTCTGATAAAACTCTCAGGTTTTTCCGTCTATCTTTCTACAATAGAACGACAACGCAGTGCTATGGACCTGCATGTCTATCACAGAAGCTGCTAATGAGGCAGAAAGAAACTAGAGCTAGAAACTGGACATTTGAGGTGTAAAGAACGTGACTCTAACACCTTAGATGCTGAATTGCTATTGACCATGGCATCTAAGTGCTTAAATGGGTGGGACTGGAAATATCTCTGATCACAGTCAATGGCCCTCATTTACTATTGCAAACCCCACATGTCTTGAGATCTGTCTGTGCCAGAATATGCACCAGAATTAAAAAAAAAAAAAAACCGACTAACTCTACATTTTACTAAGAAAATCCGAAAAAGGGGTGTGACCGCTGGGGAAAGGGGGCTTGGTCACCGAAAAGGGGCGTGTTCCAGGCATTTTCACAAAAAAACAACATATTTACTAAGGTTTCCACAGAAAATGTGGTGGATTTGAGCTGAGGAAAACCCTATAGATCAGAGCATGTGTAAAAAAAAGCAAAGTGTAGGGAAAGTGGAAAATGTAGGGAAACCTTAGTAAATACTGTGGGAAAAAAATTGTAGGAAATTAAAACCCACAAAGAAACCTACACAACACTCTTAGTAAATCAGGGCCAATATGCACTATTGGGTCCAAATGATATCTTTGTGAGAAACACCTTTGTGACCAGCCGTACATGTTTTTACAGTGGTCTTTGGGCCTAACCACCTGATCAGGGGCGGACACAGACAACAGAGGGCCCCTGTGCAAAGAATATGCCTGGGCCCCCCCCCCCCCCACCCAGGTAATATGTTTGCTAGGTAAGCAGGCAGTACGTTTGCAAGTAGTAAATTAGGTAAGTAGAACATTCTCTAAGTAGGTAGGCAAGTAGTAAGTTTGCAAGTTATTTAGGCAGGTAGTAAGTTCAGTTGGTAGGAAGGCAAGTAAAAGGTTTGCCGCTAGGTAGGTAGGTTACCGTATATACTCGAGTATAAGCCGACCCGAATATAAGCCGAGGCCCCTAATTTCACCCCAAAATCCCAGGAAAAGTTATTGACTCGAGTATAAGCCTAGGGTGGGAAATACATCATCCCCCCCTGTCATCATCCAGACCCCCGTCATTAACACCCTCATCATCATCACCCTGTCATCATACCCCCTTCATCATCCCACCTTCATCATCACCGCCTGTCATCATCCCCCCTTCATCATCCCACACCCCCCCTTCATCATCCCCTTGTCATCATCCCACACCACCCCTTCATCATCCCCCTGTCATCATCCCACACCCCCCCCTTCATCATCCCCTTGTCATAATCCCACACCCCCCCCCCTTCATCATCCCCTTGTCATCATCACCACATGTCATCATCATCACCGCTTGTCAATGTCTGATACAGTGGTCTTCAACCTGCGGACCTCCAGATGTTTCAAAACTACAACTCCCAGCAAGCCCGGGCAGCCATCGGCTGTCCGGGCTTGCTGGGAGTTGTAGTTTTGAAACCTCTGGAGGTCCGCAGGTTGAAGACCACTGCGGCCTTCGACATCATCCAGCCCCCTCTCACCCCCTTTAGTTCTGTACTCACCTCCGCTCGGCGCTTGTCCGGTGCTGCAGGACTGTCCGGTGGGGAGGTCGTCCGGTGGGATAGTGGTTCCGGGCTGCCATCTTCACCGGGGACCCTTCTCCGCACTTCGGGCCCGGAATAGAGGCGTTGCCTTGGCGATGACGTAGAGGGACGTTGGTAATGAACATACCTCTGCGTCGTCGTCAAGTCAACGTGACTATTCCGGGCCCGAAGCGCGGAGAAGAGGCCCCCCCGATGAAGATGGCAGCCCAGAACCACTATCCCACCGGACGACCTCCCCACCGGACCAGCGCCGAGCGGAGATGAGTACAGAACTAAAGGGGGTAAGAGGGGCTGGATGATGTCGAAGGCCGCAGTGGTCTTCAACCTGCGGACCTCCAGAGGTTTCAAAACTACAACTCCCAGCCGATGGCTGCCCGGGCTTGCTGGGAGTTGTAGTTTTGAAACCTCTGGAGGTCCGCAGGTTGAAGACCACTGAGGGCGGAGAGTTTACTCGAGTATAAGCCGAGGGGGGTGTTTTCAGCACGAAAAATCATGCTGAAAAACTCTTATACTCGAGTATATACGGTAAACGTTTGTTAGGTAGGCAGGAAAAGCATTTGCTAGGTAGGTAATATGTTTGGTTGGTAGTTCGGTGGCCACGTTACATTTGGTAGGTAGGCCCTTAGTCCAGTGTTTTCCAAACAGGCTTTGGCTGTTTGGGCATGCTGGGAGTTGTAGTTTTGCAACAGCTGGAGGCACTCAGGTTGGGAAACACTGGACTAAGGGCCCAACTACCCACCAAAATGCCACCTTCTGCTGCAAAACTCTAACTTCCAGCTTAAGACTGTCCGAGCATGCTGGGAGTTGTAGTTTTGCAACAGATGGAGAGACAATGTTTCAAAAACATCACAATCACATGTGCGCGTGATTAAAACAAAAACATGGGACCAAACACAGATAAATTATTCGGAGACATATCAGTAATGTAATATTAAATCTGTTTTGCTAGTTAGACCATGGGGTTGAATGCAATTCAAAAGATAAATCCACATGATTTCCCTATTGTGGAGGGATCGAATATGGTCACCTCCCCTTTTATTTAGCTTCACCTTCTCAATGCCTGAGAACCTGAGGGAAGTGGTGTCTGAATGATGATATATTAGAAAATGTTTAGATATGTTAGAAATGTTCGAGCTTAAAGGGCCAGCAGCATGTCTAATGTGCTCTTGCATGCGTTTTTTAAGGGACCTTTTGGTGGAACCCACATATGTTAAGTGACATTGTGTGCACATGATTTTATATACAACAAAAGTGCTATCACAGTTTATAAAGTTGTGAATGACATGGCATTTGCCATCCACCGTACCTTCTATTTTCTGGCATTTTTCGGCAAAGGGACATACCACACACCGCGATTTACCGCACTTGTGGAAGCCCTTGGTGCTAAGCCACTGGGTGGTAACACTAGCCGTGTCCACCATACTGGGAACAAGGAGATTGGATAAAGTAGGTGCCCGCCTCGCTGCAAATCTCACACCTGACTTTATAATCTCCCCTACTGTGGGATCTGTTGATAGCAAAGGTAAGTGTTTAATTACAATGTGTTTGATGTCATTAAATTCTGGACAAATGTAGGACAATCTTGTGATTCAGTTGGTTGCTTACTTGTAAAAAGGGATTTTAAATCCATAGGATCCACTCTCGACCGAGCTTTTTTCAAGAGCCATCCAGGGTAACCTTGAGCCGCCAGGCGTGTGCATGCTGCATCAGCTTCCCTGCGGTACACCTCGGCGGAAGAACTGTTCCGCTTAATTCGTATAAGTTCACCTACTGGTATGGCTCTTACTGTTTGTTTGGAATGGCATGAATTCGCCCTTCGGATGGTATTGCCTGATATCTTTTTTCTGTAAGGATCAACCTCTATTTTATTTGTATCAGGGTTGCCAGGTAATATGAAATCCAAAAAGGGGGTTTCACTTTTACACCATGTGTGGGTAAACGTAAGATTGAACCGATTATTATTGATATATGTCATGAATGCATCAACGGTCAGATGGTCAGATGACCAAATGATGACCACATCGTCTACATACCTCCCATACCATGCAAGGCATGTGGAAAATGGATTGGTGTCAGAAAAACTGCTCCTCCCACCAAAAAACTAAAAGCTTAGCCCGAGCTGGTGATGACTTTGCTCCCATTGAAGCACCCGTGCGCTGCAAATAAAAATTGTTACCAAACATAAAATAATTGTGTTTTAACACAAAATCTACCACCTCAATAATGTAATGTCTCAAATCCACAGAATATTTAGAAAATCTCATCAGTATATCCGAGATAGCTGATAATGCCAGGTTTTTCGGAATACTGGAATAGAGCGATTCAATGTCGCAAGTAAGCCACGACAGAGAATCGCTCCATGTGAATTCATCCATGATTTTTAGCAAGTGCTTAGTGTCCTTGATATAACTTGGGCATTGCATAACCAGAGGTTGCAGTACTGAGTCCAACCACTCGCATAGGTGCTCGTTATGGGATCCGATCCCCGCCACAATCTGACGCATCGGCGGCGGGAATCGGTCCTTATGCAGCTTGGGTAGCGAGTGGAAGATAGGAATAATTGGAGCAGGCACGAAAATATAATCCACTTCTTTTTGGGTCAAAATAGATCTGGCTTTCCCCTCTTCCAACAGAGTCAACAGTTCTTTTTTTAAAGGTTCAGTGGGATCCCCACAAAGTTTAAGGTAAGTTTTATCATCAGATAGTAGATTTTCATTTAAATTGATATACCGTCCCGTGTCCATACATACTACCGAGCCGCCTTTATCGGCGGATCGGATCGTCAAATTTTTGTTTTTCTTTATGGCAGCAGCCTCCTTTTTATTCAAATTAGGACGAGTTGTATTGGACATTACTTTTGATTGTAGATTAACCAAATCTTTCATGATAAGGTCCTGGAACCAATCAAAAATTGCTGGTCTGGTCTGTATGGGGTAAAAATTTTGGTTTTTAGTGGAGAAGGTATGGGCAGTATTCACTTCATCACAAATTGATATCCCACTATTTTCAAGGAGACAGAGATCTCTAAAAGCAATTTGTTCTGCTAACGTATGCATTAGTGGTAAATCAGGGTTTATAGAAAGTTGAGGTGGGTCCGATGGTTCATCAGCATTTTCCACAAAAAAATGTTTCTTAACTGTTAAAGTTCTCACAAATGTATTTATATCCAAAATTGTCCGATAAACATCAAAATGATGTGTAGGAGAGAAACCCAGTCCTTTCCACAGGACCGAGGTTTCTTCATCTGTAATGATTTGTGCAGAAATGTTAATGACTTGAAAATCCTCTTTTATTACTTTTTCCGTTTGTCCTTGTTACGCTCCGAAACTCTTCTTTCTATGTTTTCTGCCACCGCGCCTTCCTCGTTTTTTGACTGTCTTCTCGCATTGCGATTCTTGTGAGTGTTCACATATTGCGGTTCTGAGTCCCCGCTAGTGTCCGTGGTATCTGAACAATCTGAATTTTCAGTAAACTCCTGGTCAGAAGAACTAAATTCACATGGAGCGATTCTCTTTCGTGGCTTACTTGCGACATTGAATCGCTCTATTCCAGTATTCCGAAAAACCTGGCATTATCAGCTATCTCGGATATACTGATGAGATTTTCTAAATATTCTGTGGATTTGAGACATTACATTAATGAGGTGGTAGATTTTATGTTAAAACACAATTATTTTATGTTTGGTAACAATTTTTATTTGCAGCGCACGGGGGCTTCAATGGGAGCAAAGTCATCACCAGCTCGGGCTAAGCTTTTTGTTTTTTGGTTGGAGGAGCAGTTTTTCTGACACCAATCCATTTTCCACATGCCTCGCATGGTATGGGAGGTATGTAGACGATGTGGTCATCATTTGGTCGTCCGACCATCTGACCGTTGATGCATTCATGACATATATCAATAATAATTGGTTCAATCTTAAAGGGGTATTCCAGGCAAAAACTTTTTTATATATATCAACTGGCTCCAGAAAGTTAAACAGATTTGTAAATTACTTCTATTAAAAAATCTTAACCCTTTCAGTACTTATGAGCTTCTGAAGTTAAGGTTGTTATTTTCTGTCTAAGTGCTCTCTGATGACACCTGTCTCGGGAAACGCCCAGTTTAGAAGAGGTTTGCTATGGGGATTTGCTTCTAAACTGGGCGTTGCCCGAGACAGGTGTCATCAGAGAGGACTTAGACAGAAAAACAACCTTAACTTCAGAAGGTCATAAGTACTGAAAGGATTAAGATTTTTTAATAGAAATAATTTACAAATCTGTTTAACTTTCTGGAGCCAGTTGATATATAAAAAAAAGTTTTGGCCTGGAATACCCCTTTAAGTCCCAGGATGCCCTTGGTCCTAGTGGGGTTAAAAGGTCAAAAGATTAAAATATATAAACTAAGAAGACACTGTGAAGTACGAGGATATACTCGGCAGGCCTGGAGAAATATTTTTCTAAAAGATGTTTTTATGTACTTGATGTGTTTCTAGATATATATATATGTCAAAGAAGAAAGCAGCACTCCTAAAGCGTGATTAGGTGCCTCCAGCTAGGGTCCGTGTCCAGGATTCTGCATACGTAGTTCCAAGGAAAATGCTGTGGCACTCAAGGTATGGTGAAAAAATGAAAACTATTTATTCATCCCAAATGTGCAAAGAGCAACGTTTCAATGGTCTCACACCATCATTATAGAGTGTCTTGATAATGATGGTGTGAGACCATTGAAACGTTGCTCTTTGCACATTTGGGATGAATAAATAGTTTTCATTTTTTCACCATACCTTGAGTGCCACAACATTTTTCTTGGATCTACCTATGCAGAATCCTGGACCCGGATCCTAGCTGGAGGCACCGACTCACGCTTGGAACTATATATATATATATATATATATATATATATATATATATATATGTATATACACACAAATCAAAAAATATGTTGCAGTCTCTTGTAATACCCTTTTTATTGGACTAACAGAATTTTGTAGAGACAAGCTTTCAGGATTCCTCCCTTTATCAAGTCCAATAGACAAGGACTAATGATCAAAGGACTTTATAAATTATCAGGGAGGAATCCCGAAAGTTTGTTTCTACAAAATTCTGTTAGTCCAATAAAAAAGGTATTACAATCTGCATCACTGGACTAATACGGCTACTCACATTTACTATACAAATATACACATACCTGAAGATGGTTTAGAACCCTGTGATGTCACACATGCTTGTGATGATGTCACCGTAAGCTGTACAAGGAGGTGCGCGCCGGCTGCAGTCTCTTCAGTGTGTTTTGCATTCACAACCTGTGGTGCAAAGTGTTTGTTAGAGAGTTTCTATTTGCGATAGAGAATTCAAGATTTTGACCGTTCCTTGTCTGAAGAGAGAACCACAAGGTAAGTCTCAGCCTCTTCTATTCATACATACACAGGGCTTTTTGTTTGACAGTTTTTTTTTATTGCTGTTGCTTTTTTTTTTTTAGCAAAATAAAACAAGAATTTAATTTCCAAAAGAAATAACAAAAGTTATATTTCTCATAGCATTGTGACAATACTTGGCTTAGGCATTAAACATAATAAAACGCACAGATAGTATCATGACCAGAGCTTTTTCTTGCAAAACTGCTAAAATGCAATTATGCCCAAAAAAGCCCCCAAGAAAAAGAGTCCTAATTCATGAAGTTCTAAAAGATATAAGTCTATGAGAAAGATTTGGTGGCGCAGTAAAAGAATAACAGAAAGATTAGGGCAGAAATATAATATTATATAATAGAATTCTGTGTGTACTAACAATAGAAATACTCCGGGTACTCCGAAAGGGAAAATTTTCAAATCAACTAGTGGCAGAAAGTCATATAGGGGACGGATAGATCCCAATGAGGTGGGGTAGGTTCATTATTAGTAAATGTAAATAGCAGGATAGCCCAATTGTATCTACAGTATGAAGTTCACATGGCCCAGTGACCATACAGCCAAGCCCTTATAATCCGCCATTACTAGGACAGATTCAGGGTTATCAGATATTACTATGACCGGACAGGTTCAGGTTTATCAGATATTACTAGGACCGGACAGGTTCAGGGTTATCAGATATTACTATGACCGGAGAGGTTCAGGGTTATCAGATATTACTAGGACCGGACAGGTTCAGGGTTATCAGATATTACTATGACCGGTGAGGTTCAGGTTTATCAGATATTACTAGGACCGGACAGGTTCAGGGTTATCAGATATTACTATGACCGGAGAGGTTCAGGTTTATCACATATTACTAGGACCGGACAGCTTCAGGGTTATCAGATATTACTAGGACCGGACAGGTTCAGGGTTATCAGATATTACTAGGACCGGACAGGTTCAGGGTTATCAGATATTACTAGGACCGGACAGAATCAGGGTTGTCAGATATTACTAGGACCGGACAGGTTCAGGGTTATCAGATATTACTAGGACCGGACAGGTTCAGGGTTATCAGATATTACTAGGACCGGACAGGTTCAAGGTTATCAGATATTACTAGGACCGGACAGGTTCAGGGTTATCAGATATTACTAGGACTGGACAGGTTCAGGGTTATCAGATATTACTAGGACCGGACAGGTTTAAGGTTATCAGATATTACTAGGACCGGACAGGTTCAGGGTTATCAGATATTACTAGGACCGGACAGGTTCAGGGTTATCAGATATTACTAGGACCGGACAGGTTCAGGGTTATCAGATATTAATAGGACCGGACAGGTTCAGGGTTATCAGATATTACTAGGACCGGACAGGTTCAGGGTTATCAGATATTACTAGGACCGGACAGGTTCAGGGTTATCAGATATTACTAGGACCGGACAGGTTCAGGGTTATCAGATATTACTAGGACCGGACAGGTTCAGGGTTATCAGATATTACTAGGACCGGACAGGTTCAGGGTTATCAGATATTGGTAACCTCAGGGAAGACGTCTCCATATAAAACACTTATAGAGAAGCGTCTTCTTCTGAGGCTGCGATGGTCTTAGTGTTATCTTGTGGTTCTGTGCTGGACATTTCTGCTCTGTATGAAGGATCTATTGTAGAATGACAGGAATGATGACATGTTATCTAATGTGTTCACTTATCTCTCTCTCTCTCTAGTGTTTTCAGGCTCTGACCTGTGACCATGGCCTCTCCACAAGACCCATTGCTGAAGGAGGAGGAAGAAGCAATGGAGGACCATAGTGATATGGATGTAGAAAAGGGCGATATCCCTGAGAGGCAGAACCTGCCATCTCTAAGCGTGATGTCCACCGTACGTTCCATCATCACCGTAGTGATCCTCGCCTTTGTTAATTTGCTCATCTATGCAAATCGCTCCAGCGTGGCGGGGGTGCTGCCTTATATACAGAAAGCATATGACACCAATGCTAGTCTGTCCGGCTTATTGAATACATTGTTCATTGGAAGCTACGTGCTGGTCGCACCAATTGCCGGATATTTGGGCGACCACTGTAATAAGAAATATACTGTTTGCGCAGGAATCATCGTTTGGTTGAGCATGACACTTACCCTGTCATTCATCCCTGACGGGTACTTCCTGCTCTTCCTGCTGACGAGTGGACTGGTTGGAGCCGGAGAGGCGACTTTCTGCACCATCGCCCCCTCCATCATTGCAGACCTTTTTACAAGTGACCAGCGGACCCGCATGCTGAACGTGTTTTACTCCGTCATACCTGTAGGCTGCGGACTAGGATACATCATCGGGCCCAAAGTGACTGATGCAGCAAGGGGCGATTGGCACTGGGCGTTTCGAGTCACCCCTGGCCTGGGCCTCATAGCTGTGGCTTTGATGATTTTGGTCACAAAGGAGCTTCCAAGAACGACTACAAACGGGAAGAAGAACAACAAATCCCAGAAGTTTGCCAAATGGGCGACAGATCTGAAAAAACTATTTAAAAATCGAAGCTTCATGTTAACCACCATGGGATCGACGGCTGTATCCTTCATAGTGGGAGCCATAGGTGTATGGGGTCCGTCATACCTGACCCACGCACGAACACTCCTACAAGAGAAGGACCCTTGCCGTGCTGAACCGTGTGACTATCACGACATCCTAATATTTGGTGTGGTTACAGTAGTTTCCGGCATTCTGGGAGTTGTAGCAGGGACGGAGATAAGTAAAAGATATCGCAAATCCAACCCACGGGCGGACCCGCTTGTGTGTGGATGCGCGATGATGCTCTCCGCCCCTTTTCTTCTGTTGGCATTGACTTTTGGCAACATCAGCCTTGTTGCCACCAACATCTTCATCTTCATCGGAGAGACGCTTCTGTCAGTAAATTTCACCCTCATATCTGACATTATACTAAAAGTAGTAACTCCGTGGAGGAGATCTTCAGCCCTGGCCGTGCAGATGACAATCTATCACCTCCTAGGTGACGCCGGCAGCCCGTACCTCATCGGCCTGATATCTGACACCTACGAACGAGGATATGCCAAATCCCCTCTTCTGAAATACCGCGGCCTAGAGTATGCCCTCATGACCTGCACCATAATGGCAGTCATCGGAGGGGCCTTCTTCATGGCCACGGCCCTATATATAGAGAGGGACGAAAAAGAAGCAGAGATGGAATCAGAACCTCCGTCATCCTCCTCCTCCTCACTGCTTCCTGCCGATGAGGACCGCGCTTCAGACTGAGGAAAAGTCATTGCTTACCTTTATCTCGTTTACTTCATTAAAAAAAAATTAAGAAAAAAATAACTGCATTTGTTCTATGTTCCACTTTACCCCTTATTCTCTACCCAGGGGCGGACACAGACAGCAGAGGGCCCTTGTGCAAAGAATGTTGTCACGATGCCGGCTGGCAGGTAGTGGATCCTCTGTGCCAGAGAGGGATTGGCGTGGACCGTGCTAGTGGATCGGTTCTAAGTCACTACTGGTTTTCACCAGAGCCCGCCGCAAAGCGGGATGGACTTGCTGCGGCGGTAGTGACCAGGTCGTATCCACTAGCAACGGCTCAACCTCTCTGACTGCTGAAGATAGGCGCGGTACAAGGGAGTAGACAGAAGCAAGGTCGGACGTAGCAGAAGGTCGGGGCAGGCAGCAAGGATCGTAGTCAGGGGCAACGGCAGGAGGTCTGGAACACAGGCTAGGAACACACAAGGAAACGCTTTCACTGGCACGATGGCAACAAGATCCGGCAAGGGAGAGCAGGGGAAGCGAGGTGATATAGGGAAGTGCACAGGTGAACACACTAATTGGAATCACTGCGCCAATCAGCGGCGCAGTGGCCCTTTAAATCGCAAAGACCCGGCGCGCGCGCGCCCTAGGGAGCGGGGCCGCGCGCGCCGGGACAGGACCGAGGGAGAGCGAGTCAGGTACGGGAGCCGGGGTGCGCATCGCGAGCGGGCGCTACCCGCATCGCGAATCGCATCCCGGCTGGAAGCGGAATCGCAGCGCCCCGGGTCAGTGGATGTGACCGGAGCGCTGCAGTGGGGAGAGTGTAGCGAGCGCTCCGGGGAGGAGCGGGGACCCGGAGCGCTCGGCGTAACAGTACCCCCCCCCTTGGGTCTCCCCCTCTTCTTAGAGCCTGAGAACCTGAGGAGCAGACTTTTGTCTAGGATGTTGTCCTCAGGTTCCCAGGATCTCTCTTCTGGACCACAACCCTCCCAATCCACTAAAAAAAAGGTTTTCCCTCTGACCTTTTTAGATGCTAGAATCTCTTTGACGGAGAAGATGTCCGAGGAGCCGGAAACAGGAGTGGGAGGAACAGATTTGGGAGAGAAACGGTTGATGATGAGTGGTTTAAGAAGAGAAACGTGAAAGGCATTAGGAATACGAAGAGAAGGAGGAAGAAGAAGTTTGTAAGAGACAGGATTAATCTGACACAAAATTTTGAAAGGACCAAGATAGCGTGGTCCCAACTTGTAGCTAGGGACACGGAAGCGGACATATTTAGCGGAGAGCCATACCTTGTCTCCAGGGGAAAAAATGGGAGGAGCTCTTCTTTTCTTATCCGCGAACTTCTTCATGCGTGATGAAGCCTGTAAGAGAGAATTTTGGGTCTCTCTCCATATGATGGAAAGGTCACGAGAAATTTCATCCACAGCGGGCAGACCAGAGGGCAAGGGGGTAGGGAGGGGGGGAAGAGGGTGACGGCCGTACACCACGAAAAATGGGGATTTGGAGGAAGATTCAGAGACTCTGAAGTTATACGAGAATTCGGCCCATGGAAGGAGATCTGCCCAGTCATCCTGGCGGGAGGAAACAAAATGTCGTAAATAATCACCCAAGACCTGGTTAATTCTTTCTACTTGTTCATTGGATTGGGGATGATATGCAGAAGAAAAATTTAATTTAATCTTGAGTTGTTTACAGAGAGCCCTCCAGAATTTAGACACGAATTGGACGCCTCTATCCGAGACGATCTGCGTAGGCAACCCGTGAAGACGAAAAATGTGTACAAAAAATTGTTTAGCCAACTGAGGCGCTGAAGGAAGACCAGGAAGAGGGATGAAATGTGCCATTTTGGAGAATCGATCAACGACCACCCAAATAACAGTGTTGCCACGGGAAGGGGGTAAATCAGTAATAAAATCCATACCAATCAGAGACCAAGGCTGTTCGGGGACAGGCAGGGGATGAAGAAAACCAGCGGGCTTCTGGCGAGGAGTCTTATCCCGGGCACAGATAGTGCAGGCTCGCACAAAGTCCACAACATCCGTCTCCAGAGTCGGCCACCAATAGAAGCGGGAGATGAGTTGCACAGATTTCTTGATGCCCACATGACCTGCGAGATGGGAGGAGTGACCCCATTTGAGGATTCCGAGGCGTTGGCGTGGAGAAACAAAGGTCTTTCCTGGAGGAGTTTGCCTGATGGAGGCTGGAGAAGTGGAAATCAGGCAGTCAGGAGGAATGATGTGTTGCGGAGAGAGTTCAACTTCCGAGGCATCCGAGGAACGAGAGAGAGCATCGGCCCTAATGTTCTTATCGGCAGGCCGAAAGTGAATTTCAAAATTAAATCGGGCAAAGAACAGAGACCACCGGGCCTGGCGAGGATTCAGCCGTTGGGCAGACTGGAGGTAGGAGAGGTTCTTGTGATCGGTGTAAATAATAACTGGAAATCTTGATCCCTCCAGCAGATGCCTCCATTCCTCAAGTGCTAATTTGATGGCTAGAAGCTCTCGATCCCCGATGGAGTAGTTCCTCTCCGCCGGAGAGAAGGTCCTAGAAAAAAAACCACAAGTGACAGCATGCCCGGAAGAATTTTTTTGTAGAAGAACAGCTCCAGCTCCCACTGAGGAGGCATCAACCTCCAATAGGAAGGGTTTGGAAGGGTCAGGTCTGGAGAGCACGGGAGCCGAAGAAAAGGCAGACTTGAGTCGTTTAAAGGCGTCTTCCGCTTGAGGAGGCCAAGACTTGGGATCGGCATTTTTTTTGGTTAAAGCCACGATAGGAGCCACAACGGTAGAAAAATGTGGAATAAATTGCCTGTAATAATTGGCGAACCCCAAAAAGCGTTGGATAGCACGGAGTCCGGAGGGGCGTGGCCAATCTAAGACGGCAGAGAGTTTGTCTGGATCCATTTGTAGTCCCTGGCCAGAGACCAAGTATCCTAGAAAAGGAAGAGATTGGCATTCAAACAGACATTTCTCAATTTTGGCATAGAGTTGATTGTCACGAAGTCTCTGAAGAACCATACGGACATGCTGGCGGTGTTCTTCTAGATTGGCAGAAAAAATTAGGATATCGTCCAGATATACAACAACACAGGAGTATAAAAGATCACGAAAAATTTCATTAACAAAGTCTTGGAAGACGGCAGGGGCGTTGCACAGGCCAAAGGGCATGACCAGATACTCAAAGTGTCCATCTCTGGTGTTAAATGCCGTTTTCCATTCATCCCCCTCTCTGATGCGGATGAGATTATAAGCACCTCTTAAGTCCAGTTTAGTAAAGATGTGGGCACCTTGGAGGCGACCAAAGAGTTCAGAGATGAGGGGTAGGGGGTAGCGGTTCTTAACCGTGATTTTATTAAGACCGCGGTAGTCAATGCAAGGACGTAGGGAGCCATCTTTTTTGGACAAAGAAAAATCCGGCTCCGGCAGGAGAGGAGGATTTACGGATAAAGCCCTTTTTTAAATTTTCCTGGACGTATTCAGACATGGCAAGAGTCTCTGGGGCGGACAGAGGATAAATTCTGCCCCGGGGTGGAGTAGTGCCCGGGAGGAGGTCGATAGGACAATCATAAGGCCTGTGAGGAGGTAGAGTCTCAGCTTGTTTTTTGCAGAAAACATCCGCAAAGTCCATATAGGCCTTAGGGAGACCGGTTACTGGAGGAACCACAGAGTCACGGCAAGGGTTACTGGGAACCGGCTTTAGACAGTCCTTGGAACAAGAGGGCCCCCAACTCTTGATCTCCCCAGTGGACCAATCCAGGGTTGGGGAATGAAGTTGAAGCCAGGGAAGTCCAAGGAGAATTTCAGAAGTGCAATTGGGGAGGACCAAAAGTTCAATCCTCTCGTGATGAGATCCGATGCACATTAGAAGGGGCTCCGTGCGGAAACGTATGGTACAGTCCAATCTTTCATTGTTTACACAATTGATGTAAAGGGGTCTGGCGAGACTGGTCACTGGGATGTTGAACCTGTTGACGAGAGAGGCCAAAATAAAATTTCCTGCAGATCCAGAGTCCAAGAAGGCCATAGTAGAGAAGGAGAAGGCAGAGGCAGACATCCGCACAGGCACAGTAAGACGTGGAGAAGCAGAGTAGATATCAAGGACTGTCTCACCTTTGTGCGGAGTCAGCGTACGTTTTTCCAGGCGGGGAGGACGGATAGGACAATCCCTCAGGAAGTGTTCGGTACTAGCACAGTACAGGCAGAGATTCTCCATGCGGCGTCGTGTCCTCTCTTGAGGTGTCAGGCGAGACCGGTCGACCTGCATAGCCTCCACGGCGGGAGGCACAGGAACGGATTGCAGGGGACCAGAGGAGAGAGGAGCCGAGGAGAAGAAACGCCTCGTGCGAACAGAGTCCATATCTTGGCGGAGCTCCTGACGCCTTTCGGAAAAACGCATGTCAATGCGAGTGGCTAGGTGAATGAGTTCATGTAGATTAGCAGGGATTTCTCGTGCGGCCAGAACATCTTTAATGTTGCTGGATAGGCCTTTTTTAAAGGTCGCGCAGAGGGCCTCATTATTCCAGGATAATTCTGAAGCAAGAGTACGGAATTGTACGGCATACTCGCCAACGGAAGAATTACCCTGGACCAGGTTCAACAGGGCAGTCTCAGCAGAAGAGGCTCGGGCAGGTTCCTCAAAGACACTTCGGATTTCCGAGAAGAAGGAGTGTACAGAGGCAGTGACGGGGTCATTGCGGTCCCAGAGCGGTGTGGCCCAAGACAGGGCTTTTCCAGACAGAAGGCTGACTACGAAAGCCACCTTAGACCTTTCAGTGGGAAACTGGTCCGACATCATCTCCAGGTGCAGGGAACATTGGGAAAGAAAGCCACGGCAAAACTTAGAGTCCCCATCAAATTTATCCGGCAAGGATAGGCGTAGACCAGAGGCGGCCACTCGCTGCGGAGGAGGTGCAGGAGCTGGCGGAGGAGATGATTGCTGAAGCTGTGGTAGTAACTGCTGTAGCATAACGGTCAGTTGAGACAGCTGTTGGCCTTGTTGCGCTATCTGTTGTGACTGCTGGGCGACCACCGTGGTGAGGTCAGCGACAACTGGCAGAGGAACTTCAGCGGGATCCATGGCCGGATCTACTGTCACGATGCCGGCTGGCAGGTAGTGGATCCTCTGTGCCAGAGAGGGATTGGCGTGGACCGTGCTAGTGGATCGGTTCTAAGTCACTACTGGTTTTCACCAGAGCCCGCCGCAAAGCGGGATGGACTTGCTGCGGCGGTAGTGACCAGGTCGTATCCACTAGCAACGGCTCAACCTCTCTGACTGCTGAAGATAGGCGCGGTACAAGGGAGTAGACAGAAGCAAGGTCGGACGTAGCAGAAGGTCGGGGCAGGCAGCAAGGATCGTAGTCAGGGGCAACGGCAGGAGGTCTGGAACACAGGCTAGGAACACACAAGGAAACGCTTTCACTGGCACGATGGCAACAAGATCCGGCAAGGGAGTGCAGGGGAAGTGAGGTGATATAGGGAAGTGCACAGGTGAACACACTAATTGGAATCACTGCGCCAATCAGCGGCGCAGTGGCCCTTTAAATCGCAAAGACCCGGCGCGCGCGCGCCCTAGGGAGCGGGGCCGCGCGCGCCGGGACAGGACCGAGGGAGAGCGAGTCAGGTACGGGAGCCGGGGTGCGCATCGCGAGCGGGCGCTACCCGCATCGCGAATCGCATCCCGGCTGGAAGCGGAATCGCAGCGCCCCGGGTCAGTGGATGTGACCGGAGCGCTGCAGTGGGGAGAGTGTAGCGAGCGCTCCGGGGAGGAGCGGGGACCCGGAGCGCTCGGCGTAACAAATGTGCCTGTGCCCCCCCCCCCCCAAAACATCAATTGTTCAGCACCCCCCCTCCATGTGTCTCTTACTCAGGTGGACCCCCATATGTCACTTGCTGTATAAGTTTCTAATTATTTATTAAGGCCTCCCATATGCCGCAGCTCATTCAAGCCCCCCATATTAGGTAGCATAGATTCCCAACATTAGGTAGCATAGATTCCCCACATTAGGTAGCATAGTTTCCTCACATTAGGTAGCATAGTTTCCCCACATTAGGTAGCATAGATTCCCTACATTAGGTAGCAGTTTCCCCACATTAGGTAGCATAGTTTGCCCACATTAGGTAGCATAGTTCCCCACATTAGGTAGCATAGTTTCCCCACAATAGGTAGCACAGATTCCCCACATTAGGTAACATAGTTTCCCCACATAAGGTAGCATAGTTTCCCCACATTAGGTAGCACAGATTCTCCACATTAGGTAACATAGTTTCCCCACATTAGGTAGCATAGTTTCCCCACATTAGGTAGCACAGATTCCCCACATCAGGTAACATAGTTTCCCCACATTAGGTAACATAGCTTCCCCACATTAGGTAACATAGTTTGCCCACATTAGGTAGCACAGATTCCCCACATTAGGTAACATAGTTTCCCCACATTAGGTAGCATAGTTTCCCCACATTAGGTAGCACAGATTACCCACATTAGGTAACAAAGTTTCCCCACATTAGGTAGCATAGCTTCCCCACATTAGGTAGCATACTTTCCCCACATTAGGTAGCATAGTTTCCCCACATTAGGTAGCACATATTCGCCACATTAGGTAACATAGTTTCCCCACATTGGGTAGCATAGATTCCTCACATTAGGTAGCCATAGCCCCCCCAAATACACAGACAGACACAGAGAAACACAGAGACACACTTACCTGCCCTGCACAGCGCTTCTCCTCTCCGGCAGCGGCCTGACGAGTGACGTCTCTGACGTCCTCCTGAGTGGGTCTGCAGAAGTACGTCACTTGTGCGACGTCCCTCGTCAGACCCTGGTCGGCCGGAGGCAGACTCACTGTCTAAAGTGCCCGCTGCGCTATTATACTCCGCAGCTGCTTTAGAACAGTGAGCAGCGGCGGCGCCAACCGTACCATGAACCTACTAGGCACAAAAAAACAAAAGGGGGCAGCAAAATGCTGCCCCTGAAAAGTGCCACCTGGGACTTATGGTCCCACCAGGTCCCATGGTAGGGCCGACCAGAGGCGGCTCTAGACTTTGTGAGGCCTTAGGCGAAACTTGAACATGAGGCCCTGCTTTATTTTCTGCTGAAATTACATGGTGGTCCAGCTGTGAGATGGTTATACTGTGACATCTCTGTGTATTATCCCTGTACTGTGACATCACTGTGTATTATCTCTGTACTGTGCCATCACTCTGTGTATTATCCCTGTAATGTGACATCACTGTGTATTAACTCTGTACTGTGACATCACTGTGTATATTATCCCTGTACTGTGACATCACTGTGTATTATCCCTGTACTGTGCCATCACTCTGTGTATTATCTCTGTACTGTGACATCACTGTGTGTATTATCCCTGTACTGTGACATCACTGTGTATTATCCCTGTACTGTGACATCACTGTGTATTATGCCTGTACTGTGACATCACTGTGTATTATCCCTGTACTGTGATATCACTGTGTATATTATCCCTGTACTGTGACATCACTGTGTGTATTATCCCTGTACTGTGACATCACTGTGTATATTATCTCTGAACTATAACATCACTGTGTGTTATCTCTATACTGCAACATCACTGTTGATACTTACACTGCACTGTGACATCACTGTATATATTAAGCCTGTATACCCTAATGCCACTGTACATATTTACCTTGCACTGCGAGTGACAATACAGGGTAAATATGCACAGTGACATCACAGTTCAGAGTTAATATATACAGTGACATCACAGTTCAGAGTTAATATAAACAGTAATGTCTCTGTACAGGGACAATAAACAGTTTTGCCACTACAGGATTAATAAACGCAGTGTTGTCACAGTAGAGGGTAACTATACAGTGATGCCATTGTACCGGGAAAATATACACAGTTGTTACGCCGAGCGCTCCGGGTCCCCGCTCCTCCCCGGAGCGCTCGCTTCACTCCCTCCGCTGCAGCGCTCCGGTCACGTCCTCTGACCCGGGGCGCTGCGATCCTGCTGCCAGCCGGGATGCGATTCGCGATGCGGGTAGCGCCCGCTCGCGATGCGCACCCCGGCTCCCCTACCTGACTCGCTCCCCGTCTGTTCTGTCCCGGCGCGCGCGGCCCCGCTCCCTAGGGCGCGCGCGCGCCGGGTCTCTGCGATTTAAAGGGCCACTGCGCCGCTGATTGGCGCAGTGGTTCCAATTAGGGTTTTCACCTGTGCACTTCCCTATATTACCTCACTTCCCTTGCACTCCCTTGCCGGATCTTGTTGCCTTAGTGCCAGTGAAAGCGTTCCTTGTGTGTTCCTTGCCTGTGTTTCCAGACCTTCTGCCGTTGCCCCTGACTACGATCCTTGCTGCCTGCCCCGACCTTCTGCTACGTCCGACCTTGCTTCTGCCTACTCCCTTGTACCGCGCCTATCTTCAGCAGCCAGAGAGGTGAGCCGTTGCTAGTGGATACGACCTGGTCACTACCGCCGCAGCAAGACCATCCCGCTTTGCGGCGGGCTCTGGTGAAAACCAGTAGTGGCTTAGAACCGGTCCACTAGCACGGTCCACGCCAATCCCTCTCTGGCACAGAGGGTCCACTACCTGCCAGCCGGCATCGTGACAGTAGATCCGGCCATGGATCCCGCTGAGGTTCCTCTGCCAGTTGTCGCTGACCTCACCACGGTGGTCGCCCAGCAGTCACAACAGATAGCGCAACAAGGCCAACAGCTGTCTCAACTGACCGTTATGCTACAACAGTTGCTACCACAGCTTCAGCAGTCATCTCCTCCGCCAGCTCCTGCACCTCCTCCGCAGCGAGTGGCCGCTCCTGGGATACGCTTATCCTTGCCGGATAAATTTGATGGGGACTCTAAGTTTTGCCGTGGCTTTCTTTCCCAATGTTCCCTGCATCTGGAGATGATGTCGGACCTGTTTCCCACTGAAAGGTCTAAGGTGGCTTTCGTAGTCAGTCTTCTGTCCGGAAAAGCCCTGTCATGGGCCACACCGCTCTGGGACCGCAATGACCCCGTCACTGCCTCTGTACACTCCTTCTTCTCGGAAATCCGAAGTGTCTTTGAGGAACCTGCCCGAGCCTCTTCTGCTGAGACTGCCCTGTTGAACCTGGTCCAGGGTAATTCTTCCGTTGGCGAGTATGCCGTACAATTCCGTACACTTGCTTCAGAATTGTCCTGGAATAATGAGGCCCTCTGCGCGACCTTCAAAAAAGGCCTATCCAGCAACATTAAAGATGTTCTGGCCGCACGAGAAATTCCTGCTAATCTACATGAACTTATTCACCTAGCCACTCGCATTGACATGCGTTTTTCTGAAAGGCGTCAGGAACTCCGCCAAGATATGGACTCTGTTCGCACGAGGCGTTTCGTCTCCTCGGCTCCTCTCTCCTCTGGTCCCCTGCAATCTGTTCCTGTGCCTCCCGCCGTGGAGGCTATGCAGGTCGACCGGTCTCGCCTGACACCTCAAGAGAGGACACGACGCCGTATGGAGAACCTCTGCCTGTACTGTGCTAGTACCGAACACTTCCTGAGGGATTGTCCTATCCGTCCTCCCCGCCTGGAAAGACGTACGCTGACTCCGCACAAGGGTGAGACAGTCCTTGATGTCTACTCTGCTTCTCCACGTCTTACTGTGCCTGTGCGGATGTCTGCCTCTGCCTTCTCCTTCTCTACAGTGGCCTTCTTGGACTCTGGATCTGCAGGAAATTTTATTTTGGCCTCTCTCGTCAACAGGTTCAACATCCCAGTGACCAGTCTCGCCAGACCCCTCTACATCAATTGTGTAAATAATGAAAGATTGGACTGTACCATACGTTTCCGCACGGAGCCCCTTCTTATGAGCATCGGATCTCATCATGAGAGGATTGAACTTTTGGTCCTCCCCAATTGCACCTCGGAGATTCTCCTTGGACTTCCCTGGCTTCAACTTCATTCCCCAACCCTGGATTGGTCCACTGGGGAGATCAAGAGTTGGGGGTCCTCTTGTTCCAAGAACTGTCTAAAACCGGTTCCCAGTAACCCTTGCCGTAACTCTGTGGTTCCTCCAGTAACCGGTCTCCCTAAGGCCTATATGGACTTCGCGGATGTTTTCTGCAAAAAACAAGCTGAGACTCTACCTCCTCACAGGCCTTATGATTGCCCTATCGACCTCCTCCCGGGTACTACTCCACCCCGGGGCAGAATTTATCCTCTCTCTGCCCCAGAGACTCTTGCCATGTCCGAATACGTCCAGGAGAATCTAAAAAAGGGCTTTATCCGTAAATCCTCCTCTCCTGCCGGAGCCGGATTTTTCTTTGTGTCCAAAAAAGATGGCTCCCTACGTCCTTGCATTGACTACCGCGGTCTTAATAAAATCACGGTTAAGAACCGCTACCCCTTACCCCTCATCTCTGAACTCTTTGATCGCCTCCAAGGTGCCCACATCTTCACTAAATTGGACTTAAGAGGCGCCTATAACCTCATCCGCATCAGAGAGGGGGACGAGTGGAAAACGGCATTTAACACCAGAGATGGACACTTTGAGTATCTGGTCATGCCCTTTGGACTGTGCAATGCCCCTGCCGTCTTCCAAGACTTTGTCAATGAAATTTTTCGTGATCTGTTATACTCCTGTGTTGTGGTATATCTGGACGATATCCTAATTTTTTCTGCCAATCTAGAAGAACACCGCCAGCATGTCCGTATGGTTCTTCAGAGACTTCGTGACAACCAACTCTATGCCAAAATTGAGAAATGTCTGTTTGAATGCCAATCTCTTCCTTTTCTAGGATATTTGGTCTCTGGCCAGGGACTACAGATGGATCCAGACAAACTCTCTGCCGTCTTAAATTGGCCACGCCCCTCCGGACTCCGTGCTATCCAACGCTTTTTGGGGTTCGCCAATTATTACAGGCAATTTATTCCACATTTTTCTACCATTGTGGCTCCTATCGTGGCTTTAACCAAGAAAAATGCTGATCCCAAGTCCTGGCCTCCTCAAGCAGAAGACTCCTTTAAACGACTCAAGTCTGCCTTTTCTTCGGCTCCCGTGCTCTCCAGACCTGACCCTTCCAAACCCTTCCTATTGGAGGTTGATGCCTCCTCAGTAGGAGCTGGAGCTGTTCTTCTACAAAAAAATCCTTCCGGGCATGCTGTCACTTGTGGTTTTTTCTCTAGGACCTTCTCTCCAGCGGAGAGGAACTACTCCATCGGGGATCGAGAGCTTCTAGCCATTAAATTAGCACTTGAGGAATGGAGGCATCTGCTGGAGGGATCAAGATTTCCTGTTATTATCTACACCGACCACAAGAACCTCTCCTACCTCCAGTCGGCCCAACGGCTGAATCCTCGCCAGGCCCGGTGGTCTCTGTTCTTTGCCCGATTTAATTTTGAGATTCACTTTCGTCCTGCCGATAAGAACATTAGGGCCGATGCTCTCTCTCGTTCCTCGGATGCCTCAGAAGTTGATCTCCCTCCGCAACACATCATTCCACCTGACTGCCTGATCTCCACTTCTCCTGCCTCCATCAGGCAGACTCCTCCAGGAAAGACCTTTGTTTCTCCACGCCAACGCCTCGGAATCCTCAAATGGGGTCACTCCTCCCATCTCGCAGGTCATGCGGGCATCAAGAAATCTGTGCAACTCATCTCCCGCTTCTATTGGTGGCCGACTCTGGAGACGGATGTTGGGGACTTTGTGCGAGCCTGCACTATCTGTGCCCGGGATAAGACTCCTCGCCAGAAGCCCGCTGGTTTTCTTCATCCTCTGCCTGTCCCCGAACAGCCTTGGTCTCTGATTGGTATGGATTTTATTACTGATTTACCCCCTTCCCGTGGCAACACCGTTATTTGGGTGGTCGTTGATCGATTCTCCAAAATGGCACATTTCATCCCTCTTCCTGGTCTTCCTTCTGCGCCTCAGTTGGCTAAACAATTTTTTGTACACATTTTTCGTCTTCACGGGTTGCCTACGCAGATTGTCTCGGATAGAGGGGTCCAATTCGTGTCTAAATTCTGGAGGGCTCTCTGTAAACAACTCAAGATTAAATTAAATTTTTCCTCTGCATATCATCCCCAGTCCAATGGACAAGTAGAAAGAATTAACCAGATCCTGGGTGATTATTTGCGACATTTTGTTTCCTCCCGCCAGGATGACTGGGCAGATCTCCTTCCATGGGCCGAATTTTCGTATAACTTCAGGGTCTCTGAATCTTCCTCCAAATCCCCATTTTTCGTGGTGTACGGCCGTCACCCTCTTCCCCCCCTCCCTACCCCCTTGCCCTCTGGTCTGCCCGCTGTGGATGAAATTTCTCGTGACCTTTCCATTATATGGAGAGAGACCCAAAATTCTCTCTTACAGGCTTCTTCACGCATGAAGAGGTTCGCGGATAAGAAAAGAAGAGCTCCCCCCGTTTTTTCCCCTGGAGACAAGGTATGGCTCTCCGCTAAATATGTCCGCTTCCGTGTCCCTAGCTACAAGTTGGGACCACGCTATCTTGGTCCTTTCAAAATTTTGTGTCAAATTAATCCTGTCTCTTATAAACTTCTTCTTCCTCCTTCTCTTCGTATCCCTAATGCCTTTCACGTCTCTCTTCTCAAACCACTCATCCTCAACCGTTTTTCTCCCAAATCTGTTCCTCCCACTCCTGTTTCCGGCTCCTCGGACGTCTTCTCGGTCAAGGAAATTTTGGCTGCCAAAAAGGTCAGAGGGAAAAATTTTTTTTTAGTAGACTGGGAGGGTTGTGGTCCTGAAGAGAGATCCTGGGAACCTGAGGACAACATCCTTGACAAAAGTCTGCTCCTCAGGTTCTCAGGCTCCAAGAAGAGGGGGAGACCCAAGGGGGGGGGTACTGTTACGCCGAGCGCTCCGGGTCCCCGCTCCTCCCCGGAGCGCTCGCTTCACTCCCTCCGCTGCAGCGCTCCGGTCACGTCCTCTGACCCGGGGCGCTGCGATCCTGCTGCCAGCCGGGATGCGATTCGCGATGCGGGTAGCGCCCGCTCGCGATGCGCACCCCGGCTCCCCTACCTGACTCGCTCCCCGTCTGTTCTGTCCCGGCGCGCGCGGCCCCGCTCCCTAGGGCGCGCGCGCGCCGGGTCTCTGCGATTTAAAGGGCCACTGCGCCGCTGATTGGCGCAGTGGTTCCAATTAGGGTTTTCACCTGTGCACTTCCCTATATTACCTCACTTCCCTTGCACTCCCTTGCCGGATCTTGTTGCCTTAGTGCCAGTGAAAGCGTTCCTTGTGTGTTCCTTGCCTGTGTTTCCAGACCTTCTGCCGTTGCCCCTGACTACGATCCTTGCTGCCTGCCCCGACCTTCTGCTACGTCCGACCTTGCTTCTGCCTACTCCCTTGTACCGCGCCTATCTTCAGCAGCCAGAGAGGTGAGCCGTTGCTAGTGGATACGACCTGGTCACTACCGCCGCAGCAAGACCATCCCGCTTTGCGGCGGGCTCTGGTGAAAACCAGTAGTGGCTTAGAACCGGTCCACTAGCACGGTCCACGCCAATCCCTCTCTGGCACAGAGGGTCCACTACCTGCCAGCCGGCATCGTGACAACAGTGAAGTCAGCATTCAAGAATAATAAACTGTGTCACTACAGGGTTGTTATACACAGTGACATCAAATTACAGGATGAAGCACAGTGATGTCAGTTTATTATGAAGCACAGTGATGTCACAGTTTATTATGAAGCACAGTGATGTCACAGTTTATTATGAAGCACAGTGATGTCACAGTTTATTATGAAGCACAGTGATGTCACAGTTTATTATGAAGCACAGTGATGTCACAGTTTATTATGAAGCACAGTGATGTCAGTTTATTATGAAGCACAGTGATGTCGCAGTTTATTATGAAGCACAGTGATGTCACAGTTTATTATGAAGCACAGTGATGTCAGTTTATTATGAAGCACAGTGATGTCACAGTTTATTATGAAGCACAGTGATGTCACAGTTTATTATGAAGCACAGTGATGTCAGTTTATTATGAAGCACAGTGACGTCACAGTTTATTATGAAGCACAGTGACGTCACAGTTTATTATGAAGCACAGTGATGTCACAGTTTATTATGAGCACAGTGATGTCACAGTTTATTATGAAGCACAGTGATGTCACAGTTTATTATGAAGCACAGTGATGTCACAGTTTATTATGAAGCACAGTGATGTCACAGTTTATTATGAAGCACAGTGATGTGACAGTTTATTATGAAGCACAGTGATGTCACAGTTTATTATGAAGCACAGTGATGTCACAGTTTATTATGAAGCACAGTGATGTCACAGTTTATTATGAAGCACAGTGATGTCAGTTTATTATGAAGCACAGTGATGTCACAGTTTATTATGAAGCACAGTGATGTCACAGTTTATTATGAAGCACAGTGATGTCAGTTTATTATGAAGCACAGTGACGTCACAGTTTATTATGAAGCACAGTGACGTCACAGTTTATTATGAAGCACAGTGATGTCACAGTTTATTATGAGCACAGTGATGTCACAGTTTATTATGAAGCACAGTGATGTCACAGTTTATTATGAAGCACGGTGATGTCACAGTTTATTGTGAAGCACAGTGATGTCACAGTTTATTATGAAGCACAGTGATGTCACAGTTTATTATGAGGCACAGTGATGTCACAGTTTATTATGAAGCACAGTGATGTCACAGATTATTATGAAGCACAGTGATGTCACAGATTATTATGAAGCACAGTGATGTCAGTTTATTATGAAGCACAGTGATGTCACAGTTTATTATGAAGCACAGTGATGTCACAGTTTATTATGAAGCACAGTGATGTCACAGTTTATTATGAAGCACAGTGATGTCACAGTTTATTATGAAGCACAGTGATGTCACAGTTTATTATGAAGCACAGTGATGTCACAGTTTATTATGAAGCACAGTGATGTCACAGTTTATTATGAAGCACAGTGATGTCACAGTTTATTATGAAGCACAGTGATGTCACAGTTTATTATGAAGCACAGTGATGTCAGTTTATTATGAAGCACAGTGATGTCATAGTTTATTATGAAGCACAGTGATGTCACAGTTTATTATGAAGCACTGTGATGTCACAGTTTATTATGAAGCACAGTGATGACAGTTTATTATGAAGCACAGTGATGTCACAGTTTATTGTGAAGCACAGTGATGTCACAGTTTATTATGAAGCACAGTGATGTCACAGTTTATTATGAAGCACAGTGATGTCACAGTTTATTATGAAGCACAGTGATGTCACAGTTTATTATGAAGCACAGTGATGTCAGTTTATTATGAAGCACAGTGATGTCAGTTTATTATGAAGCACAGTGATGTCACAGTTTATTATGAAGCACAGTGATGTCACAGTTTATTATGAAGCACAGTGATGTCACAGTTTATTATGAAGCACAGTGATGTCAGTTTATTATGAAGCACAGTGATGTCAGTTTATTATGAAGCACAATGATGTCACAGTTTATTATGAAGCACAGTGATGACAGTTTATTATGAAGCACAGTGATGTCACAGTTTATTATGAAGCACAGTGATGTCACAGTTTATTATGAAGCACAGTGATGTCACAGTTTATGATGAAGCACAGTGATGACAGTTTATTATGAAGCACAGTGATGTCACAGTTTATTATGAAGCACAGTGATGTCACAGTTTATTATGAAGCACAGTGATGTCACAGTTTATTCTGAAGCACAGTGATGTGACAGTTTATTATGAAGCACAGTGATGTCACAGCTTATTATGAAGCACAGTGATGTCACAGTTTATTATGAAGCACAGTGATGTCACAGTTTATTATGAAGCACAGTGATGTCACAGTTTATTATGAAGCACAGTGATGTCACAGTTTATTATGAAGCACAGTGATGACAGTTTATTCTGAAGCACAGTGATGTCAGCTTATTATGAAGCACAGTGATGTCACAGTTTATTATGAAGCACAGTGATGTCACAGTTTATTATGAAGCACAGTGATGTCACAGTTTATTATGAAGCACAGTGATGTCACAGTTTATTATGAAGCACAGTGATGTCAGTTTATTATGAAGCACAGTGATGTCAGTTTATTATGAAGCACAGTGATGTCACAGTTTATTATGAAGCACAGTGATGTCACAGTTTATTATGAAGCACAGTGATGTCAGTTTATGATGAAGCACAGTGATGTCAGTTTATTATGAAGCACAATGATGTCACAGTTTATTATGAAGCACAGTGATGACAGTTTATTATGAAGCACAGTGATGTCACAGTTTATTATGAAGCACAGTGATGTCACAGTTTATTATGAAGCACAGTGATGACAGTTTATTATGAAGCACAGTGATGTCACAGTTTATTATGAAGCACAGTGATGTCACAGTTTATGATGAAGCACAGTGATGACAGTTTATTATGAAGCACAGTGATGTCACAGTTTATTATGAAGCACAGTGATGTCACAGTTTATTATGAAGCACAGTGATGTCACAGTTTATTCTGAAGCACAGTGATGTCAGCTTATTATGAAGCACAGTGATGTCACAGTTTATTATGAAGCACAGTGATGTCACAGTTTATTATGAAGCACAGTGATGTCACAGTTTATTATGAAGCACAGTGATGTCACAGTTTATTATGAAGCACAGTGATGACACAGTTTATTATGAAGCACAGTAATGTCACAGTTTATTATGAAGCACAGTGATGTCAGAGTTTATGATGAATCACAGGGATGTAACAGTTTATTATGAAGCACAGTGATGTCACAGTTTATTATGAAGCACAGTGATGTCACGGTTTATTATGAAGCACAGTGATGTCACAGTTTATTATAAAGCACAGTGATGACAGTTTTTATGAAGCACAGTGATGTCACAGTTTATTATGAAGCACAGTGATGTCACAGTTTATTATGAAGCACAGTGATGTCAGTTTATTATGAAGCACAGTGATGTCACAGTTTATTATGAAGCCCAGTGATGTCACAGTTTATTATGAAGCGCAGTGATGTCAGTTTATTATGAAGCACAGTGATGTCACAGTTTATTATGAAGCACAGTGATGTCACAGTTTATTATGAAGCACAGTGATGTCACAGTTTATTATGAAGCACAGTGATGTCACAGTTTATTATGAAGCACAGTGATGTCACAGTTTATTATGAAGCACAGTGATTTCACAGTTTATTATGAAGCACAGTGATGTCACAGTTTATTATGAAGCACAGTGATGTCACAGTTTATTATGAAGCACAGTGATGTCACAGTTTATTATGAAGCACAGTGATGTCACAGTTTATTATAAAGCACAGTGATGTCACAGTTTATTATGAAGCACAGTGATGTCAGTTTATTATGAAGCACAGTGATGTCACAGTTTATTATGAAGCACAGTGATGTCGCAGTTTATTATGAAGCACAGTGATGTCAGTTTGTTATGAAGCACAGTGATGTCACAGTTTATTATGAAGCACAGTGATGTCAGTTTATTATGAAGCACAGCGATGTCACAGTTTATTATGAAGCACAGTGATGTCACAGTTTATTATGAAGCACAGTGATGTCACAGTTTATTATGAAGCACAGTGATGTCACAGTTTATTATGAAGCACAGTGATGTCACAGTTTATTATGAAGCACAGTGATGTCACAGTTTATTATGAAGAACAGTGATGTCACAGTTTATTATGAAGCACAGTGATGTCAGTTTATTATGAAGCACAGTGATGTCACAGTTTATTATGAAGCACAGTGATGTCACAGTTTATTATGAAGCACAGTAATGTCACAGTTTATTATGAAGCACAGTGATGTCACAGTTTATTATGAAGCACAGGGATGTCACAGTTTATTATGAAGCACAGTGATGTCACAGTTTATTATGAAGCACAGTGATGTCACAGATTATGATGAAGCACAGTGATGTCACAGTTTATTATGAAGCACAGTGATGTCACAGTTTATTATGAAGCACAGTGATGTCAGTTTATTATGAAGCACAGTGATGTCAGTTTATTATGAAGCACAGTGATGTCACAGTTTATTATGAAGCACAGTGATGTCACAGTTTATTATGAAGCACAGTGATGTCAGTTTATTATGAAGCACAGTGATGTCACAGTTTATTATGAAGCACAGTGATGTCACAGTTTATTATGAAGCACAGTGATGTCACAGTTTATTATGAAGCACAGTGATGTCAGTTTATTATGAAGCACAGTGATGTCACAGTTTGTTATGAAGCACAGTGATGTCACAGTTTATTATGAAGCACAGTGATGTCACAGTTTATTATGAAGCACAGTGATGTCACAGTTTATTATGAAGCACAGTGATGTCAGTTTATTATGAAGCACAGTGATGTCACAGTTTGTTATGAAGCACAGTGATGTCACAGTTTATTATGAAGCACAGTGATGTCACAGTTTATTATGAAGCACAGTGATGTCACAGTTTATTATGAAGCACAGTGATGTCACAGTTTATTATGAAGCACAGTGATGTCAGTTTATTATGAAGCACAGTGATGTCACAGTTTATTACGAAGCACAGTGATGTCAGTTTATTATGAAGCACAGTGATGTCACAGTTTATTATGAAGCACAGTGATGTCACAGTTTATTATGAAGCACATTGATGTCACAGTTTATTATGAAGCACAGTGATGTCACAGTTTATTATGAAGCACAGTGATGTCACAGTTTATTATGAAGCACAGTGATGTCGCAGTTTATTATGAAGCACAGTGACATCACAGTTTATTATGAAGCAGAGTGATGTCACAGTTTATTATGAAGCACAGTGATGTCACAGTTTATTATGAAGCACAGTGATGTCAGTTTATTATGAAGCACAGTGATGTCACAGTTTATTATGAAGCACAGTGATGTCACAGTTTATTATGAAGCACAGTGATGTCAGTTTATTATGAAGCACAGTGATGTCACAGTTTATTATGAAGCACAGTGATGTCACAGTTTATTATGAAGCACAGTGATGTCACAGTTTATTATGAAGCACAGTGATGTCAGTTTATTATGAAGCACAGTGATGTCACAGTTTATTATGAAGCACAGTGATGTCACAGTTTATTATGAAGCACAGTGATGTCAGTTTATTATGAAGCACAGTGATGTCACAGTTTATTATGAAGCACAGTGATGTCACAGTTTATTATGAAGCACAGTGATGTCACAGTTTATTATGAAGCACAGTGATGTCACAGTTTATTATGAAGCACAGTGATGTCAGTTTATTATGAAGCACAGTGATGTCAGTTTATTATGAAGCACAGTGATGTCAAAGTTTATTATGAAGCACAGTGATGTCACAGTTTATTATGAAGCACAGTGATGTCACAGTTTATTATGAAGCACAGTGATGTCACAGTTTATTATGAAGCACAGTGATGTCAGTTTATTATGAAGCACAGTGATGTCAGTTTATTATGAAGCACAATGATGTCACAGTTTATTATGAAGCACAGTGATGACAGTTTATTATGAAGCACAGTGATGTCACAGTTTATTATGAAGCACAGTGATGTCACAGTTTATTATGAAGCACAGTGATGTCACAGTTTATGATGAAGCACAGTGATGACAGTTTATTATGAAGCACAGTGATGTCACAGTTTATTATGAAGCACAGTGATGTCACAGTTTATTATGAAGCACAGTGATGTCACAGTTTATTCTGAAGCACAGTGATGTGACAGTTTATTATGAAGCACAGTGATGTCACAGCTTATTATGAAGCACAGTGATGTCACAGTTTATTATGAAGCACAGTGATGTCACAGTTTATTATGAAGCACAGTGATGTCACAGTTTATTATGAAGCACAGTGATGTCACAGTTTATTATGAAGCACAGTGATGACAGTTTATTCTGAAGCACAGTGATGTCAGCTTATTATGAAGCACAGTGATGTCACAGTTTATTATGAAGCACAGTGATGTCACAGTTTATTATGAAGCACAGTGATGTCACAGTTTATTATGAAGCACAGTGATGTCACAGTTTATTATGAAGCACAGTGATGTCAGTTTATTATGAAGCACAGTGATGTCAGTTTATTATGAAGCACAGTGATGTCACAGTTTATTATGAAGCACAGTGATGTCACAGTTTATTATGAAGCACAGTGATGTCAGTTTATGATGAAGCACAGTGATGTCAGTTTATTATGAAGCACAATGATGTCACAGTTTATTATGAAGCACAGTGATGACAGTTTATTATGAAGCACAGTGATGTCACAGTTTATTATGAAGCACAGTGATGTCACAGTTTATTATGAAGCACAGTGATGACAGTTTATTATGAAGCACAGTGATGTCACAGTTTATTATGAAGCACAGTGATGTCACAGTTTATGATGAAGCACAGTGATGACAGTTTATTATGAAGCACAGTGATGTCACAGTTTATTATGAAGCACAGTGATGTCACAGTTTATTATGAAGCACAGTGATGTCACAGTTTATTCTGAAGCACAGTGATGTCAGCTTATTATGAAGCACAGTGATGTCACAGTTTATTATGAAGCACAGTTATGTCACAGTTTATTATGAAGCACAGTGATGTCACAGTTTATTATGAAGCACAGTGATGTCACAGTTTATTATGAAGCACAGTGATGACACAGTTTATTATGAAGCACAGTAATGTCACAGTTTATTATGAAGCACAGTGATGTCAGAGTTTATGATGAATCACAGGGATGTAACAGTTTATTATGAAGCACAGTGATGTCACAGTTTATTATGAAGCACAGTGATGTCACGGTTTATTATGAAGCACAGTGATGTCACAGTTTATTATAAAGCACAGTGATGACAGTTTTTATGAAGCACAGTGATGTCACAGTTTATTATGAAGCACAGTGATGTCACAGTTTATTATGAAGCACAGTGATGTCAGTTTATTATGAAGCACAGTGATGTCACAGTTTATTATGAAGCCCAGTGATGTCACAGTTTATTATGAAGCGCAGTGATGTCAGTTTATTATGAAGCACAGTGATGTCACAGTTTATTATGAAGCACAGTGATGTCACAGTTTATTATGAAGCACAGTGATTTCACAGTTTATTATGAAGCACAGTGATGTCACAGTTTATTATGAAGCACAGTGATGTCACAGTTTATTATGAAGCACAGTGATGTCACAGTTTATTATGAAGCACAGTGATGTCACAGTTTATTATGAAGCACAGTGATGTCACAGTTTGTTATGAAGCACAGTGATGTCAGTTTATTATGAAGCACAGTGATGTCACAGTTTATTATGAAGCACAGTGATGTCGCAGTTTATTATGAAGCACAGTGATGTCAGTTTGTTATGAAGCACAGTGATGTCACAGTATATTATGAAGCACAGTGATGTCAGTTTATTATGAAGCACAGTGATGTCACAGTTTATTATGAAGCACAGTGATGTCACAGTTTATTATGAAGCACAGTGATGTCACAGTTTATTATGAAGCACAGTGATGTCACAGTTTATTATGAAGCACAGTGATGTCACAGTTTATTATGAAGCACAGTGATGTCACAGTTTATTATGAAGAACAGTGATGTCACAGTTTATTATGAAACACAGTGATGTCAGTTTATTATGAAGCACAGTGATGTCACAGTTTATTATGAAGCACAGTGATGTCACAGTTTATTATGAAGCACAGTGATGTCACAGTTTATTATGAAGCACAGTGATGTCACAGTTTATTATGAAGCACAGGGATGTCACAGTTTATTATGAAGCACAGTGATGTCACAGTTTATTATGAAGCACAGTGATGTCACAGATTATGATGAAGCACAGTGATGTCACAGTTTATTATGAAGCACAGTGATGTCACAGTTTATTATGAAGCACAGTGATGTCAGTTTATTATGAAGCACAGTGATGTCAGTTTATTATGAAGCACAGTGATGTCACAGTTTATTATGAAGCACAGTGATGTCACAGTTTATTATGAAGCACAGTGATGTCAGTTTATTATGAAGCACAGTGATGTCACAGTTTATTATGAAGCACAGTGATGTCACAGTTTATTATGAAGCACAGTGATGTCACAGTTTATTATGAAGCACAGTGATGTCAGTTTATTATGAAGCACAGTGATGTCACAGTTTGTTATGAAGCACAGTGATGTCACAGTTTATTGTGAAGCACAGTGATGTCACAGTTTATTATGAAGCACAGTGATGTCACAGTTTATTATGAAGCACAGTGATGTCAGTTTATTATGAAGCACAGTGATGTCACAGTTTGTTATGAAGCACAGTGATGTCACAGTTTATTATGAAGCACAGTGATGTCACAGTTTATTATGAAGCACAGTGATGTCACAGTTTATTATGAAGCACAGTGATGTCACAGTTTATTATGAAGCACAGTGATGTCAGTTTATTATGAAGCACAGTGATGTCACAGTTTATTACGAAGCACAGTGATGTCAGTTTATTATGAAGCACAGTGATGTCACAGTTTATTATGAAGCACAGTGATGTCACAGTTTATTATGAAGCACATTGATGTCACAGTTTATTATGAAGCACAGTGATGTCACAGTTTATTATGAAGCACAGTGATGTCACAGTTTATTATGAAGCACAGTGATGTCGCAGTTTATTATGAAGCACAGTGACATCACAGTTTATTATGAAGCACAGTGATGTCACAGTTTATTATGAAGCACAGTGATGTCACAGTTTATTATGAAGCACAGTGATGTCACAGTTTATTATGAAGCACAGTGATGTCACAGTTTATTATGAAGCACAGTGATGTCACAGTTTATTATGAAGCACAGTGATGTCAGTTTATTATGAAGCACAGTGATGTCACAGTTTATTATGAAGCACAGTGATGTCACAGTTTATTATGAAGCACAGTGATGTCACAGTTTATTATGAAGCACAGTGATGTCACAGTTTATTATGAAGCACAGTGATGTCACAGTTTATTATGAAGCACAGTGATGTCACAGTTTATTATGAAGCACAGTGATGTCACAGATTATGATGAAGCACAGTGATGTCACAGTTTATTATGAAGCACAGTGATGTCAGTTTATTATTAAGCACAGTGATGTCACAGTTTATTATGAAGCACAGTGATGTCAGTTTATTATGAAGCACAGTGATGTCACAGTTTATTATGAAGCACAGTGATGTCACAGTTTATTATGAAGCACAGTGATGTCACAGTTTATTATGAAGCACAGTGATGTCACAGTTTATTATGAAGCACAGTGATGTCACAGATTATGATGAAGCACAGTGATGTCACAGTTTATTATGAAGCACAGTGATGTCACAGTTTATTATGAAGCACAGTGATGTCAGTTTATTATGAAGCACAGTGATGTCAGTTTATTATGAAGCACAGTGATGTCACAGTTTATTATGAAGCACAGTGATGTCACAGTTTATTATGAAGCCCAGTGATGTCAGTTTATTATGAAGCACAGTGATGTCACAGTTTATTATGAAGCACAGTGATGTCAGTTTATTATGAAGCACAGTGATGTCACAGTTTGTTATGAAGCACAGTGATGTCACAGTTTATTATGAAGCACAGTGATGTCACAGTTTATTATGAAGCACAGTGATGTCACAGTTTATTATGAAGCACAGTGATGTCACAGTTTATTATGAAGCACAGTGATGTCAGTTTATTATGAAGCACAGTGATGTCACAGTTTATTATGAAGCACAGTGATGTCAGTTTATTATGAAGCACAGTGATGTCACAGTTTATTATAAAGCACAGTGATGACAGTTTATTATGAAGCACAGTGATGTCACAGTTTATTATGAAGCACAATGATGTCACAGTTTATTATGAAGCACAGTGATGTCACAGATTATGATGAAGCACAGTGATGTCACAGTTTATTATGAAGCACAGTGATGTCAGTTTATTATGAAGCACAGTGATGTCATAGTTTATTATGAAGCACAGTGATGTCACAGTTTATTATGAAGCACAGTGATGTCACAGTTTATTATGAAGCACAGTGATGTCACAGTTTATTATGAAGCACAGTGATGTCAGTTTATTATGAAGCACAGTGATGTCACAGTTTATTATGAAGCACAGTGATGTCACAGTTTATTATGAAGCACAGTGATGTCACAGATTATGATGAAGCACAGTGATGTCACAGTTTATTATGAAGCACAGTGATGTCACAGTTTATTATGAAGCACAGTGATGTCAGTTTATTATGAAGCACAGTGATGTCAGTTTATTATGAAGCACAGTGATGTCACAGTTTATTATGAAGCACAGTGATGTCACAGTTTATTATGAAGCACAGTGATGTCAGTTTATTATGAAGCACAGTGATTTCACAGTTTGTTATGAAGCACAGTGATGTCACAGTTTATTATGAAGCACAGTGATGTCACAGTTTATTATGAAGCACAGTGATGTCACAGTTTATTATGAAGCACAGTGATGTCACAGTTTATTATGAAGCACAGTGAGGTCAGTTTATTATGAAGCACAGTGATGTCACAGTTTATTATGAAGCACAGTGATGTCACAGTTTATTATGAAGCACAGTGATGTCACAGTTTATTATAAAGCACAGTGATGACAGTTTATTATGAAGCACAGTGATGTCACAGTTTATTATGAAGCACAATGATGTCACAGTTTATTATGAAGCACAGTGATGTCACAGATTATGATGAAGCACAGTGATGTCACAGTTTATTATGAAGCACAGTGATGTCAGTTTATTATGAAGCACAGTGATGTCACAGTTTATTATGAAGCACAGTGATGTCACAGTTTATTATGAAGCACAGTGATGTCAGTTTATTATGAAGCACAGTGATGTCACAGTTTATTATGAAGCACAGTGATGTCACAGTTTATTATGAAGCACAGTGATGTCACAGTTTATTATGAAGCACAGTGATGTCACAGTTTATTATGAAGCACAGTGATGTCAGTTTATTATGAAGCACAGTGATGTCACAGTTTATTATGAAGCACAGTGATGTCACAGTTTATTATGAAGCACAGTGATGTCAGTTTATTATAAAGCACAGTGATGTCACAGTTTATTATGAAGCACAGTGATGTCACAGTTTATTATGAAGCACAGTGATGTCACAGTTTATTATGAAGCACAGTGATGTCACAGTTTATTATGAAGCACAGTGATGTCAGTTTATTATGAAGCACAGTGATGTCAGTTTATTATGAAGCACAGTGATGTCAAAGTTTATTATGAAGCACAGTGATGTCACAGTTTATTATGAAGCACAGTGATGTCACAGTTTATTATGAAGCACAGTGATGTCACAGTTTATTATGAAGCACAGTGATGTCACAGTTTATTATGAAGCACAGTGATGTCACAGTTTATTATGAAGCACAGTGATGTCACAGTTTATTATGAAGCACGGTGATGTCACAGTTTATTATGAAGCACGGTGATGTCACAGTTTATTATGAAGCACGGTGATGTCACAGTTTATTATGAAGCACGGTGATGTCACAGTTTATTATGAAGCACAGTGATGTCACAGTTTATTATGAAGCACAGTGATGTCACAGTTTATTATGAAGCACAGTGATGTCACAGTTTATTATGAAGCACAGTGATGTCAGTTTATTATGAAGCACAGTGATGTCACAGTTTATTATGAAGCACAGTGATGTCAGTTTATTATGAAGCACAGTGATGTCACAGTTTATTATAAAGCACAGTGATGACAGTTTATTATGAAGCACAGTGATGTCACAGTTTATTATGAAGCACAATGATGTCACAGTTTATTATGAAGCACAGTGATGTCACAGATTATGATGAAGCACAGTGATGTCACAGTTTATTATGAAGCACAGTGATGTCACAGTTTATTATGAAGCACAGTGATGTCATAGTTTATTATGAAGCACAGTGATGTCACAGTTTATTATGAAGCACAGTGATGTCACAGTTTATTATGAAGCACAGTGATGTCACAGTTTATTATGAAGCACAGTGATGTCAGTTTATTATGAAGCACAGTGATGTCACAGTTTATTATGAAGCACAGTGATGTCACAGTTTATTATGAAGCACAGTGATGTCACAGATTATGATGAAGCACAGTGATGTCACAGTTTATTATGAAGCACAGTGATGTCACAGTTTATTATGAAGCACAGTGATGTCAGTTTATTATGAAGCACAGTGATGTCAGTTTATTATGAAGCACAGTGATGTCACAGTTTATTATGAAGCACAGTGATGTCACAGTTTATTATGAAGCACAGTGATGTCAGTTTATTATGAAGCACAGTGATTTCACAGTTTGTTATGAAGCACAGTGATGTCACAGTTTATTATGAAGCACAGTGATGTCACAGTTTATTATGAAGCACAGTGATGTCACAGTTTATTATGAAGCACAGTGATGTCACAGTTTATTATGAAGCACAGTGAGGTCAGTTTATTATGAAGCACAGTGATGTCACAGTTTATTATGAAGCACAGTGATGTCACAGTTTATTATGAAGCACAGTGATGTCACAGTTTATTATAAAGCACAGTGATGACAGTTTATTATGAAGCACAGTGATGTCACAGTTTATTATGAAGCACAATGATGTCACAGTTTATTATGAAGCACAGTGATGTCACAGTTTATTATGAAGCACAGTGATGTCACAGTTTATTATGAAGCACAGTGATGTCACAGTTTATTATGAAGCACAGTGATGTCAGTTTATTATGAAGCACAGTGATGTCACAGTTTATTATGAAGCACAGTGATGTCACAGTTTATTATGAAGCACAGTGATGTCAGTTTATTATGAAGCACAGTGATGTCACAGTTTATTATGAAGCACAGTGATGTCACAGTTTATTATGAAGCACAGTGATGTCACAGTTTATTATGAAGCACAGTGATGTCACAGTTTATTATGAAGCACAGTGATGTCAGTTTATTATGAAGCACAGTGATGTCAGTTTATTATGAAGCACAGTGATGTCAAAGTTTATTATGAAGCACAGTGATGTCACAGTTTATTATGAAGCACAGTGATGTCACAGTTTAATATGAAGCACAGTGATGTCACAGTTTATTATGAAGCACAGTGATGTCAGTTTATTATGAAGCACAGTGATGTCAGTTTATTATGAAGCACAATGATGTCACAGTTTATTATGAAGCACAGTGATGACAGTTTATTATGAAGCACAGTGATGTCACAGTTTATTATGAAGCACAGTGATGTCACAGTTTATTATGAAGCACAGTGATGTCACAGTTTATGATGAAGCACAGTGATGACAGTTTATTATGAAGCACAGTGATGTCACAGTTTATTATGAAGCACAGTGCTGTCACAGTTTATTATGAAGCACAGTGATGTCACAGTTTATTCTGAAGCACAGTGATGTGACAGTTTATTATGAAGCACAGTGATGTCACAGCTTATTATGAAGCACAGTGATGTCACAGTTTATTATGAAGCACAGTGATGTCACAGTTTATTATGAAGCACAGTGATGTCACAGTTTATTATGAAGCACAGTGATGTCACAGTTTATGATGAAGCACAGTGATGACAGTTTATTATGAAGCACAGTGATGTCACAGTTTATTATGAAGCACAGTGATGTCACAGTTTATTATGAAGCACAGTGATGTCACAGTTTATTCTGAAGCACAGTGATGTCAGCTTATTATGAAGCACAGTGATGTCACAGTTTATTATGAAGCACAGTGATGTCACAGTTTATTATGAAGCACAGTGATGTCACAGTTTATTATGAAGCACAGTGATGTCACAGTTTATTATGAAGCACAGTGATGACACAGTTTATTATGAAGCACAGTAATGTCACAGTTTATTATGAAGCACAGTGATGTCAGAGTTTATGATGAATCACAGGGATGTAACAGTTTATTATGAAGCACAGTGATGTCACAGTTTATTATGAAGCACAGTGATGTCACGGTTTATTATGAAGCACAGTGATGTCACAGTTTATTATAAAGCACAGTGATGACAGTTTTTATGAAGCACAGTGATGTCACAGTTTATTATGAAGCACAGTGATGTCACAGTTTATTATGAAGCACAGTGATGTCAGTTTATTATGAAGCACAGTGATGTCACAGTTTATTATGAAGCCCAGTGATGTCACAGTTTATTATGAAGCGCAGTGATGTCAGTTTATTATGAAGCACAGTGATGTCACAGTTTATTATGAAGCACAGTGATGTCACAGTTTATTATGAAGCACAGTGATTTCACAGTTTATTATGAAGCACAGTGATGTCACAGTTTATTATGAAGCACAGTGATGTCACAGTTTATTATGAAGCACAGTGATGTCACAGTTTATTATGAAGCACAGTGATGTCACAGTTTATTATGAAGCACAGTGATGTCACAGTTTGTTATGAAGCACAGTGATGTCAGTTTATTATGAAGCACAGTGATGTCACAGTTTATTATGAAGCACAGTGATGTCGCAGTTTATTATGAAGCACAGTGATGTCAGTTTGTTATGAAGCACAGTGATGTCACAGTATATTATGAAGCACAGTGATGTCAGTTTATTATGAAGCACAGTGATGTCACAGTTTATTATGAAGCACAGTGATATCACAGTTTATTATGAAGCACAGTGATGTCACAGTTTATTATGAAGCACAGTGATGTCACAGTTTATTATGAAGCACAGTGATGTCACAGTTTATTATGAAGCACAGTGATGTCACAGTTTATTATGAAGAACAGTGATGTCACAGTTTATTATGAAACACAGTGATGTCAGTTTATTATGAAGCACAGTGATGTCACAGTTTATTATGAAGCACAGTGATGTCACAGTTTATTATGAAGCACAGTGATGTCACAGTTTATTATGAAGCACAGTGATGTCCCAGTTTATTATGAAGCACAGGGATGTCACAGTTTATTATGAAGCACAGTGATGTCACAGTTTATTATGAAGCACAGTGATGTCACAGATTATGATGAAGCACAGTGATGTCACAGTTTATTATGAAGCACAGTGATGTCACAGTTTATTATGAAGCACAGTGATGTCAGTTTATTATGAAGCACAGTGATGTCAGTTTATTATGAAGCACAGTGATGTCACAGTTTATTATGAAGCACAGTGATGTCACAGTTTATTATGAAGCACAGTGATGTCAGTTTATTATGAAGCACAGTGATGTCACAGTTTATTATGAAGCACAGTGATGTCACAGTTTATTATGAAGCACAGTGATGTCACAGTTTATTATGAAGCACAGTGATGTCAGTTTATTATGAAGCACAGTGATGTCACAGTTTGTTATGAAGCACAGTGATGTCACAGTTTATTATGAAGCACAGTGATGTCACAGTTTATTATGAAGCACAGTGATGTCACAGTTTATTATGAAGCACAGTGATGTCAGTTTATTATGAAGCACAGTGATGTCACAGTTTGTTATGAAGCACAGTGATGTCACAGTTTATTATGAAGCACAGTGATGTCACAGTTTATTATGAAGCACAGTGATGTCACAGTTTATTATGAAGCACAGTGATGTCACAGTTTATTATGAAGCACAGTGATGTCAGTTTATTATGAAGCACAGTGATGTCACAGTTTATTACGAAGCACAGTGATGTCAGTTTATTATGAAGCACAGTGATGTCACAGTTTATTATGAAGCACAGTGATGTCACAGTTTATTATGAAGCACATTGATGTCACAGTTTATTATGAAGCACAGTGATGTCACAGTTTATTATGAAGCACAGTGATGTCACAGTTTATTATGAAGCACAGTGATGTCGCAGTTTATTATGAAGCACAGTGACATCACAGTTTATTATGAAGCACAGTGATGTCACAGTTTATTATGAAGCACAGTGATGTCACAGTTTATTATGAAGCACAGTGATGTCACAGTTTATTATGAAGCACAGTGATGTCACAGTTTATTATGAAGCACAGTGATGTCACAGTTTATTATGAAGCACAGTGATGTCAGTTTATTATGAAGCACAGTGATGTCACAGTTTATTATGAAGCACAGTGATGTCACAGTTTATTATGAAGCACAGTGATGTCACAGTTTATTATGAAGCACAGTGATGTCACAGTTTATTATGAAGCACAGTGATGTCACAGTTTATTATGAAGCACAGTGATGTCACAGTTTATTATGAAGCACAGTGATGTCACAGATTATGATGAAGCACAGTGATGTCACAGTTTATTATGAAGCACAGTGATGTCAGTTTATTATTAAGCACAGTGATGTCACAGTTTATTATGAAGCACAGTGATGTCAGTTTATTATGAAGCACAGTGATGTCACAGTTTATTATGAAGCACAGTGATGTCACAGTTTATTATGAAGCACAGTGATGTCACAGTTTATTATGAAGCACAGTGATGTCACAGTTTATTATGAAGCACAGTGATGTCACAGATTATGATGAAGCACAGTGATGTCACAGTTTATTATGAAGCACAGTGATGTCACAGTTTATTATGAAGCACAGTGATGTCAGTTTATTATGAAGCACAGTGATGTCAGTTTATTATGAAGCACAGTGATGTCACAGTTTATTATGAAGCACAGTGATGTCACAGTTTATTATGAAGCCCAGTGATGTCAGTTTATTATGAAGCACAGTGATGTCACAGTTTATTATGAAGCACAGTGATGTCAGTTTATTATGAAGCACAGTGATGTCACAGTTTGTTATGAAGCACAGTGATGTCACAGTTTATTATGAAGCACAGTGATGTCACAGTTTATTATGAAGCACAGTGATGTCACAGTTTATTATGAAGCACAGTGATGTCACAGTTTATTATGAAGCACAGTGATGTCAGTTTATTATGAAGCACAGTGATGTCACAGTTTATTATGAAGCACAGTGATGTCAGTTTATTATGAAGCACAGTGATGTCACAGTTTATTATAAAGCACAGTGATGACAGTTTATTATGAAGCACAGTGATGTCACAGTTTATTATGAAGCACAATGATGTCACAGTTTATTATGAAGCACAGTGATGTCACAGATTATGATGAAGCACAGTGATGTCACAGTTTATTATGAAGCACAGTGATGTCAGTTTATTATGAAGCACAGTGATGTCATAGTTTATTATGAAGCACAGTGATGTCACAGTTTATTATGAAGCACAGTGATGTCACAGTTTATTATGAAGCACAGTGATGTCACAGTTTATTATGAAGCACAGTGATGTCAGTTTATTATGAAGCACAGTGATGTCACAGTTTATTATGAAGCACAGTGATGTCACAGTTTATTATGAAGCACAGTGATGTCACAGATTATGATGAAGCACAGTGATGTCACAGTTTATTATGAAGCACAGTGATGTCACAGTTTATTATGAAGCACAGTGATGTCAGTTTATTATGAAGCACAGTGATGTCAGTTTATTATGAAGCACAGTGATGTCACAGTTTATTATGAAGCACAGTGATGTCACAGTTTATTATGAAGCACAGTGATGTCAGTTTATTATGAAGCACAGTGATTTCACAGTTTGTTATGAAGCACAGTGATGTCACAGTTTATTATGAAGCACAGTGATGTCACAGTTTATTATGAAGCACAGTGATGTCACAGTTTATTATGAAGCACAGTGATGTCACAGTTTATTATGAAGCACAGTGAGGTCAGTTTATTATGAAGCACAGTGATGTCACAGTTTATTATGAAGCACAGTGATGTCACAGTTTATTATGAAGCACAGTGATGTCACAGTTTATTATAAAGCACAGTGATGACAGTTTATTATGAAGCACAGTGATGTCACAGTTTATTATGAAGCACAATGATGTCACAGTTTATTATGAAGCACAGTGATGTCACAGATTATGATGAAGCACAGTGATGTCACAGTTTATTATGAAGCACAGTGATGTCAGTTTATTATGAAGCACAGTGATGTCACAGTTTATTATGAAGCACAGTGATGTCACAGTTTATTATGAAGCACAGTGATGTCACAGTTTATTATGAAGCACAGTGATGTCACAGTTTATTATGAAGCACAGTGATGTCACAGATTATGATGAAGCACAGTGATGTCACAGTTTATTATGAAGCACAGTGATGTCAGTTTATTATGAAGCACAGTGATGTCACAGTTTATTATGAAGCACAGTGATGTCACAGTTTATTATGAAGCACAGTGATGTCACAGTTTATTATGAAGCACAGTGATGTCACAGTTTATTATGAAGCACAGTGATGTCAGTTTATTATGAAGCACAGTGATGTCACAGTTTATTATGAAGCACAGTGATGTCACAGTTTATTATGAAGCACAGTGATGTCAGTTTATTATAAAGCACAGTGATGTCACAGTTTATTATGAAGCACAGTGATGTCACAGTTTATTATGAAGCACAGTGATGTCACAGTTTATTATGAAGCACAGTGATGTCACAGTTTATTATGAAGCACAGTGATGTCAGTTTATTATGAAGCACAGTGATGTCAGTTTATTATGAAGCACAGTGATGTCAAAGTTTATTATGAAGCACAGTGATGTCACAGTTTATTATGAAGCACAGTGATGTCACAGTTTATTATGAAGCACAGTGATGTCACAGTTTATTATGAAGCACAGTGATGTCACAGTTTATTATGAAGCACAGTGATGTCACAGTTTATTATGAAGCACAGTGATGTCACAGTTTATTATGAAGCACGGTGATGTCACAGTTTATTATGAAGCACGGTGATGTCACAGTTTATTATGAAGCACGGTGATGTCACAGTTTATTATGAAGCACGGTGATGTCACAGTTTATTATGAAGCACAGTGATGTCACAGTTTATTATGAAGCACAGTGATGTCACAGTTTATTATGAAGCACAGTGATGTCACAGTTTATTATGAAGCACAGTGATGTCACAGTTTATTATGAAGCACAGTGATGTCACAGTTTATTATGAAGCACAGTGATGTCACAGTTTGTTATGAAGCACAGTGATGTCACAGTTTGTTATGAAGCACAGTGATGTCACAGTTTATTATGAAGCACAGTGATGTCATAGCGACTACAGAATGTACAACTGTACGTATGATGAAGATGGCGGGATAGATAGATAGATAGATAGGAGATAGATGGATAGATAGATAAAAAATAAAAAAAACTCCAGAAGAGCAGCACAACAAAATTAAGAAAACCAATGCAATGGTGCACGCTGGGTGTGGACCTTGGTGAGATGTTCACTTGTACTAGAAAAAAGCAAGAGACCAGCAGCACACAGAAAAATTTGTACAAAAAAGGTGGAAATTTATTGCATTATCCCAGTGTACAAGCTCCTTGAGAACGGCGACGAGAGGTCGCTGAAACGTCGCTTCTTTTGTACACTGGGATAATGCAATAAATCTCCACCTTTTTTTCACTAATTTTTCTGTGTGCTGCTGGTCTCTTGCTTTTTTTTTTTTGGATAGATAGATTGATAATAGATAGATGATTGATATAGATCAGTGTTTCCCAACTAGGGGGGCCTCCAGCTGTTGCAAAACTACAACTCCCAGTATGCTCATAAAGCCAAAGGAATGCAAAACTGATCTATCTATCTATATCATATAAATTTATCTATATCATATCCATCTATCTATATCATATCCATCTATCTCCTATCTATCTATCTATCTATCTATCTATCTATCTGTCTATATCATATCTATCTATCATCTATCTATCTATCTATCTATCTATCATGTATCTATCTATCTATCTATTTATCAATCATCTATCTATCTATCTAATCTATCTATCTATCTGTCTATATCATATCTATCTATCATCTATCTATCTATATCATATCTATGTATCTATCATCTATCTATCGATCTGTCTATCATCTATCTATCCATCTATTTATGTATCTTTCTATATATCATCTCTCTATCTATATATCATCTATTTCTCTATCTTTCTATCTATCTCATATCTATATCTATATATATATATATATATATATATATATATATATTTATGTATCTATCTATCCATATATCATCCATCTATCTATCTATCTCTCATATCTATTTATCTATCTCTCTCTCATCTATCTGAGTTAGATAGATAAATAGATAGATATGAGATAGATATGAGAGAGATAGATAGATAGATATGAGATAGATAGATAGATAGATAGATAGATAGATATGAGATAGATATGAGGATAGATAGATAGATATGAGATAGATAGATAGATAGATAGATAGATAGATAGATAGATAGATAGATAGAAAGATGCATAAATAGATGGATATAGATAGATGGATGGATGGATATGAGATAGATAGATAGATAGATAGATAGGAGATAGATATATAATAGATTGATAGATAGATAGATAGATAGATAGATAGATCAGTGTTTCCCAACCTGGGGGCCTCCAGCTGTTGCAAAACTACAACTCCCAGTATGCTCCTAAAGCCAAAGGAATGCTGGGAGTTGTAGTTTTGCAACAGCTGGAGGCCCCCTGGTTTGGAAACACTGAACTACCTACCACTGTCTCCTACAACTTCCCCCCTCTCCCCCAAGCAAGTTACTTACTTTAAAAGGGCAGGATCAGCAGTGGGCACTGGCAGGTAAGTCTTCCATACTGGTGGTGTCCGGGCCTGTATACACACAGCGGGCCTGCTCCACAAGGTCCAGTATACAGGGGAGTGAGAGAGGGGGAGGAGCTTCCTGTCTGCTCTACCCAGTCTGCATAGCGCGGCCCCTGCGTGGTGACAGGGCTGCAGGCTGAAGGTTTATTTTTAAAAAGGATGCCGGAGTAGAAGGCTCCGGGGGACGGGGGTGCAGCGGGGGCTCGGGCCCCTTACCGGTGGCCATGAGAGCTGCTAGTGACCTACTGCTGCTAGGGGGGGCACAAGGGGGGGGCAATCATGATGTAGGGGGGGCCGTGGCCCCCCTAACCCCGCCACTGGCTGCAGGGGTGGTTGAGCGCAGCGTCCATCCGGGTGCTGTCAAACTTGCTGTGGTCGGGGAGTATGCGGTGGTATGTGGCCTAATGCTCGCCTCTGGGGCCGGACCTGGAGAGGGCAGCGGGCCCCCTCTCAAGCTGGGCCCCTGTGCAGCTGAACCGGCTGCACAGGCGATATGTCCGCCCCTGCACCTGATGTCCGGATCATAGAAGATGTGCCCCTGAGGTAACTGGCCAGGACTGGAGAAACATCTGATGTGGCCCAGTACGGGAGGTGTTATCCGGTGCTCCTGCTGTCCTGTCAGGCAGCCTCCTTCAGTGTCTCCAAGGCCCCCTGAAGTTGTTTCCCCAATGTAAAGTGTTAATGAATGAAATGTAATGTTGCTTTAAGAGTTATACCATGTGGTATGTCATGTGATTGTTACCCAGGAGGTACCAGTGACCAGGTGACCCCAAGAGTGTCCTATGGGCTCCCTGCTAGTCTCCCCCATATAAGTCCTGGGTGGCGCTAGCTTCTCTCTCTTGCTTCCTGCTGAGGTCCAGTGCAGTCGCCTAGTGTGTGTGTCCAGAGTGTTCGAGGCCTTAAAGGGGTAGTCCAGTGGTGAAAAACGTATCCCCTATCCTAAGGATAGGGGATAAGTTTGAGATCGCGGGGGTCCGACCGCTGGGGCCCCCTGCGATCTCTCTGTACGGGGCCCCGGCTCTCCGCCGAGATAGCGGGTGTCGACCCCCGCACGAAGCGGCGGCCGACACGCCCCCTCAATACATCTCTATGGCAGAGCCGGAGATTGCCGAAGGCAGCGCTTCGGCTCTGCCATAGAGTTGTATTGAGGGGGCGTGTCGGCCGCCGCCTCGTGCGGAGGTCGACACGCCCCCTTCCCGCCGGCTGTCGGGGCTCCATACAGGAGATCTCGGGGGGCCCCAACGGTCGGACCCCCCGCGATCTGCAACTTATCCCCTATCCTTAGGATAGGGGATAAGTTGCTCACCACTGAATCACCACTGGACTACTCCTTTAAAGTCAAGTCCTGCAGCCACCATCAATTCAAGTAAGATAAAGTCACATCTTTATGAGTCAAGTCAGGTCCTATCATCTGCCAAGTCAGCGTGGTCTGCATTCAATTGTCCAGTCCTACTACAAGTCCCAGCAAGCCCTTAAGGTCTCTGAGTCACTGGTGACCTCCATGGGCCCTAGCTGCACTGTATAGACTTTACCATCTGTCTACCCTCAGTAAAGCTACCGTTGTCCGTAACTTGGTGTCGGAGTCTTTATTGCCCCCGTGCCTAGCCCAGGATCCAGCGGTATACCTTCAGGTGGGTATAGGCTAAACCACGCCCTGGCATCACGAATACAAGGAATTAATGCCATCTTCCCCTAGGGTAACAACATCTGCCCTGCACCACACACCCAGCCACCACACATCCAATACTATGTTTAACCCCTTACATGCTGCGGTCAAATCATGTATGTTGAGTGTAAAGGATCTATGTAGCTCTGTGACCCAATCAGCAACCCAGCTACATGATCGCAGGGTGCTGATGGATTAATATGACAGCAGTGGTGTCTCCAGCTTTCAAATTTTGGAGGGGCACACTGCGGGCCAGGACAAAAGTAGAGGGGGCAATTATAACAATGCTACGGAGCAGTGCTATATTAATGTCCAAAGAAAATTGACCACCAGTGCACACATTGGGAGGTAATTTGTTTGTCCGCAATTTTTTTGGGGTGTTTTAAGTGGTTTTCCAGCTTGAAAAGCTGTGCTTCTTATTAATGATAGTATTCGCTCAATTTTTTGGCAGTTTTCATTTTACAATGTGTGAACTTAGCCTAAGGATATGGCAGTTATGTTTATTTTTTTACAGACCCAGTGACCTTCATTAGGCCATAATAGACGCCCTGCACACTTGATTGGACCACAGAGCCACATAGGGGTCCACTCTCTAACACCTTAGATGCTGCAATTGCTATTGACCATGGCATCCAAGTGCTTTAAAGGGTGGGACTGGAAATATCTCTGTCTGTTCATAGTCACTGATAGCAGGTATCACAGCCAGCACTTGCCATATGTGGAGCGGGATCAGCTCCTGAGCCCATTCTGTATTATTCCGTATTTCGATGTACAGTTATTTGAATGTTGGGTGAGGTTAAAGAAGTACTCCAGGGAAAGTAAACTTTTCCCCTATCCACAGGATAGGGGATAAGTAGCTGATCGCAGGGAATCCGACCACTGGGACCCCCACAACCCCCGGGACAGGACCCCGGCTCTCTCACTGAGAAGACCCTGTAGTGTATTGGTAGATAGCATGCGTTCTACTCATTTCTATGGGAGCCCTGATGATGCCTGAATGCTGTACTCGGGTCTTTTCGGCAATCCCATAGAAATTAATGGAGCAGGTGTTGTCTGCAGCACACGCTCCTCACTGAGGAGAGCTGAGAGCTGGGTCCCATTCCAGAGGATTGCAGGGACCCCAGCGGTGGGACCCCCTGTGATCAACTACTTATTCCCTATCCTGTGAATAGGAGATAAGTAAATTTTTACCATAGTTCTCCTATAAACATTTTCAGTATTCAGGATATTGGATTGCCTGCTTTGTCCCTTATTAGTATAATTCATTACTAATCTTGATCAATAGTTATACTAATATGTGCAAATGCGGAGAGTGTAAATGCAAAAGAGTTACACATGGTCACACAATGTTTTAGGTAAAGACTGGGAGGTATTCATCTGCCAGAAATGAAATTACAAGCTGCACAAAGGTAACCATGGTAGCCATCAAATCATTTTTTTTCCCTATTTATCATTTGTTTCCCTTCTCGGCAATCCATCTGCTACCAAATAGTCATTACAAAAGTAATGTCAATTAGAAATGATTGCAGTAAAAATGGGCACACCGCGACAAGGTGGAAATCTCTATATATCAAGCCAATGGATCTGTTTTATAACCTTACAGCTCAATTATGAAGTTGTAATAGAAAATGACATGTGCGACTCAAAACACCATGGTGCTGGAAACAAAAACAAAAAAAAAAGATATTTCATCTTGGATGCTGACGAAATGTCTTATGCTGCTGGAATAAACCCAGTCGGATTTACTGGGCAAGACGCCTGTACTTCCCTCCATGATTGGAACAATGGTGCAGCTTATTATCATCATGTAAGACAATGTGTTCCTGTGGTGCTTTGGACTCTAGAATATCTACAACTGTTCAAAAGAAATCCGTTTAAAAAGTAACCTACACCTCTAATTGTAAGTTGCCATAGTTCAGCAGGTCTGAAATTTGAAGAAATTTTGAAACCCTAAGGCTAGGTTCACACTACTCAAATTCTGCCTGTCTGCGTGTAAAAGTTTGGTAGAGCAATTTCCGCCTCCAAAGCCTATTTTCTGTATCAGGTGGAAGTTTGTTATTTCCGCAAGAATTCCGCCCCCAATTCAAAATGAATATTTAAAGCAGAAAACAGTGGGAGTGCACGAAGGACCAAAGTTCAGCCCCTTTTGGACCATTTGGTCACATGAGCAGAACCAGGTTAAAATTCCAACTAAACTCTGTATGGAAATTCTGCCTGCAATCCGGTTCCAATCTGCCTCCATTCCGTGTTGGGTAAAAATCCGCCTTCACTTGAGAGTCCCATTGAAGTCAATGGGATTCTGCGGAGAAGATCCCCCTGAAGAAAAAGCACCACCATTCTTCAGGCGGAAATTTGAAAGGGATAATTCCGCTCAGAAATTCTGCTTCAAAAATTCTGAAGTGTGAATAGGTGCACGGAAAACAAGGCGGAATTGCAGACGGAATTTCAGTAGTGTGAACCTAGCCTTACTCTCAGGCAGCAGCCTTCAACATGCAGCTCTACAGCTGTCATGAAAATTTTAAGCCTTGTGCATGTGAAAGTATTATTTCTACAGGGCCCTGGTGTATGCATATATGCCTATATATATATCAATTTTACATTTTTTACATTATCTAGATTAGCAGATTTCCTGAAATTCATTTAAGGTACAATTCAGTCTAAGCTTTGAGTTTGATTGGCTTTCTAAGGTGTCCATTTTACCCTCCGAGGCAAAATACGCTATCTGCGCTCTGCTGCTTCTGTGCCAGAAGAAGCAGAGCAGCCCTGTAAAATAGCTGACCCTCCGCTTCACAGTAGGTACAGAGTTCTCTTCCACTTTTTGTCTGTACCATGTCTTCAGGATCAACAAGCTCTCTATCTCCCTATCCCTATCCCCCTATCCCTCTCCCCCCTCCATCTCTCTCTCTCTCCCTCTCTCCCTCTCTCCCATAGCGTTTCGTTTCATTTAAATGTCGATGGATAGTTTGCGCTGACACTGATGCTCCCTGAGCTGGCAGGACAGCTTGAATATCTTTGGAACTTGTTTGGGGCTGCTTATCCCCCATCCGGACTATCCTGCGTTGACATCTTTCATACATTTTTCTCCTCCGTCCACGCCCAGGGAGATTAGCTACAGTGAAATGATTTACAAACTTCTTGATAATGTTGTGCACTGTGGACAAAGACAAATCTAGATCTCTGGAGATGGATTTGTGACCTTGAGATTGTTGATATTTTTCCACAATTTTGGTTCAAAAATATCTTGGAGAGTCTTTTTTCACTCTCTTTATAGGGGACACTTATATTGGCCCCGGGATAACGTAACATGCATGATTTTACACTTAGTAAAATCATGCGCATTACGACTGGCGCTGACATATCGCGAGAGGTGCGGATGCATGACTTGATCTTCAGTAAGCGAAACATCGGAGAGGCTAGTAGTTACATTCAGCGGGCATTAAGGTGGTTTTCAAAGCATAGGGACCTGGCACCAGGAGCTATCGTGTGCTGAACTGTAAGCACACAGACCACAAGCATTATCCTGGGCCAATCTAAGTGTCCCCTATAAAGAGAGTGACAGAGACTCTCCAGCATATATATCACCTCAGAACCGCTGGAATTTTAAATGTTTGTGTGGGGTATATTTTAAATTATTATCAATAAAGTTAACATTTTAGGGGGGTTCTAGTAAAGCGTTTTCCCCGCGAGGGGGCAACCCCTTAAAGGTTGTTAGTGATAGATTTGCCCTGTAACCTCTAGGGACACCTTATTGGAAATTTGCATGCTTAGTGTGGCACACACAGACACACAATGCAAAGACTAAGTGAACTTCTCTCATTTTTATTTGCTTTCAGGTGTGATTTTTATATTGCCCACACCTGTTACTTGCCCCAGGTGAGTTTAAAGGAGCATCACATACTTGAAACAATCTGATTTTCCCACAATTTTGAAAGGGTGCCAATAATTTTGTCCAGACCCTTTTTGGAGTTTGGTGTGACATTATGTCCAATTAGCTTTTTTTCCTCCCTTTTTTGGTTTAGTTCCAATACACACAATAGGAATAGACATGTGTATTGCAAACATTCCTGAAAAATGTCAGGGGTGCTAGCATTTACGGCCATGACTGTACAAACAGAGACAACTCTCTCCTTGGCTTTCTCTTGTCCATGTTCAGTGTGGTTCACACCATGATACTCCTTCTGTGCGACTTTTTGTGCGACTTTTTGTAAAGCTCCGCTCCCTGGCCTCCCGCCAGCTAGCTGTTGCAACTACAACTCCCAGCATGCCCTTACAGGGAGGACATTGTGATGTCAGGCAGAGTCCCTGCATGTCCCCAGAGCTCCCCTGCAGCATACCCCCATTATGTATATAGGTTTGCCTTATTTAATGTACTGTTGCTTTAACCCCTTAAGGATGCAGGACGTAAATGTACGTCCTGATGCGGTGGTACTTAACGCACCAGGATGTACATTTACGTCCTGTGCATAACCACGGGCATCGGAGCGATGCCCGTGTCATGCGCGGCTGATCCCGGCTGCTGATCGCAGCCAGGGACCCGCCGGCAATGGCCGACGCCCGCGATCTCGCGGGCGTACGCCATTAACCCCTCAGGTGCCGGGATCAATACAGATCCCGGCATCTGCGGCAGTGCGCGATTTGAATGAATGATCGGATCGCCCGCAGCGCTGCTGCGGGGATCCGATCATTCAGAACGCCGCACGGAGGTCCCCTCACCTCCCTCCGTCCGGCTCCCGGCGTCTCCTGCTCTGGTCTGTGATCGAGCAGACCAGAGCAGAAGATGACCGATAATACTGATCTGTTCTATGTCCTATACATAGAACAGATCAGTATTAGCAATCATGGTATTGCTATGAATAGTCCCCTATGGGGACTATTCAAGTGTAAAAAAAAATGTAAAAAAATGTAAAAGTAAAAGTTAAAAAAAAGTGAAAAATCCCCTCCCCCAATAAAAAAGTAAAACGTCCGTTTTTTCCTATTTTACCCCCAAAAAGCGTAAAAAATAAATTTTATAGACATATTTGTTATCGCCGCGTGCATAAATGTCCGAACTATTAAAATAAAATGTTAATGATCCCGTACGGTGAACGGCGTGAACGAAAAAAAAAAGTAAAAAAATTGCTACTTTTTTAATACATTTTATTTTAAAAAAAAATTATAAAAAATTTATTAAAAGTTTTTTATATGCAAATGTAGTATCAAAAAAAAGTACAGATCATGGCGCAAAAAATGAGCCCCCATACCGCCGCTTATACGGAAAAATAAAAAAGTTAGAGGTCATCAAAATAAAGGGATTATAAACGTACTAATTTGGTTAAAAAGTTTGTGATTTTTTTTAAGCGCAACAATAATATAAAAGTATGTAATAATGGGTATTATTTTAATTGTATTGACCCTCAGAATAAAGAACACACGTCATTTTTACCATAAATTGTACGGCGTGAAAACGAAACCTTCCAAAATTAGCAAAATTGCGTTTTTTGTTTTAATTTCCCCACAAAAATAGTGTTTTTTGGTTGCGCCGTACATTTTATGATATAATGAGTGATGTCATTACAAAGGACAACTGGTCGCGCAAAAAACAAGCCCTCATACTAGTCTGTGGATGAAAATATAAAAGAGTTATGATTTTTAGAAGGCGAGGAGGAAAAAATGAAAACGTAAAAATTAAATTGTCTGAGTCCGTAATGCCAAAATGGGCTGAGTCCTTAAGGGGTTAATGTTTGTACCACATGATTGTTACCCAGAGGGCTCCCGTGACCAGGTGACGCCCAAGTTACCAATTGGCTCCTTGCACAACCCCCCTATATAACAGGGGAAGGGCCGCAATCTCTCTCTTAGCTCTTAGTTCCTAAGGTCATGTCCAGTCAAGTTGTTTCAGTGTCTGTGTCCAGAGCATTGGAGGCCTCAAGCCTAAAGTCCTGCAGCCACGAGTCGTTCATCAGTAAGTCAAGTCATCTTATTGCCAGCCACCATCTCTGTCAAGTCAAGTCCACCTGTAGTCACTGTGGCCTGCACTAAAGTCACTAGTAATAAAATTGAGAAATTCAGACCTCTAGGCACAGTTAATATTTTGTGCTAGTGTGTGGGGAAAAAAATGAGATGGGAGATGTGGCTTGTATCTAAATATAATGTGCTTTATTCAAATATATTGCCAATATAGTCGGTAATAAAATCCAGTCTCTGAGCAGGGCCTCTGCTACAGAGATAATGATATACATATATATATATATATATATATATATATATATATATATATATATATATATATAGGTTAAAAGCAGTATAGCATATTGCAACATAGAAAAAATGGTTTTAAAATGATGGTACCAGTCTTAGACAAGGAAAAATTTAGAATCACTTGTAAAATGATGTATAATAAAAATAGAGTAAAAAATAGTAGCAGCGCTGTAAATACAATTGTGGTTTGTAGCAGTCTAAGGTGTAAGGAATGAATACGATGAAATATAGCGTTGTGCAGATTGGCACGGGTGCTGGTGCTCACAGCGCACCGGGCCTGGTAGAAACACCTGCAGTCTTCTTAGGTGTTTGTTCCGTCTTTGTTGTGGATATCCTGGCACGTATGTGATGGCAGGTGGCTCGGAGCTGCGTCCGGCCCTGGATGGATGAGTTGACAGCAGGGGGGATGTGGGATCGGGAATATGCAGATCCTTCGCTGCGGCTGCTTCCTCATGCTGTGACAGTTACTCAGTGGATAGTGGTCCACTGAGCAGGGGACTCCAGCGCTTGAGAATGGAGAATCAATTCTTGTCAAGAGTGAGAAACAGCAAAGTGGATTGTTGGGTGATAGCTAATAGCCAGACGTGTTTCGGGGAGAACACCCTTTTTCAATGGCAATAGTGGGAATTTTTTTTCCACGCACACACACTACACAAAATACTGTGCCTAGAGGTCTAAATTTCTCAATTTTATTACTAGTTTCTTTTGGCACTACGGGTAAAGTGTATCTCAGCACCTCGGCCCAGTTAAACTATACATTTATAGTGTGCAGCTCCTCATCCACTTTTTAATTCATTTTCCTGCACTAAAGTCAGTCTAACTACTGCAAGTCCCAGCAAGCTTGCAAGGTCCCCCTGTGTCACTGGTCACCTCCCTGGGATATTTGGCTGTACTGTAAAGACTATATCACCTGTCTTGCCTCAGTAAGGCTATGTTTCCACTTGTTTCTTTTTTTTCGCAAAAACACCAATAAAAACGCCCATTCTGCCGCATGGCATTCTTTTTGTGAAAAAACGCTGCGGCCAGATGCTGGCGTTTTTCAGTTTGGCGTTTTTTTAAAATCCTTTTGGAGTTTTTTTTAGCTATTTTTGGCTCCTTGACAGTTTTTCAAAAACAACCTCTTGTTGAGACTTTGGTGTTTTTTTTTGGGAACATCTTGGTGTTTTCCTCCCATAGAAGTCTATGGGAGTAAAAAAACACCAAGAAAAAAGCCATGTGGGTTTTAACTTTGGAGTTTTTGCCAAAGTTTTTTATTCTTTTTGGACTCTAGCGACCCAAAAAAGTGACGGAGATGCCTTTAAAAAAAAAAAATTTTTGTAGGGTACCATTAACCCCTTAACAATGCAGGACGTAAATGTACGTCCTGGTGTGGTGGTACTTAACGCACAAGAACATAAATTTACATCCTATACATGACCGCGAGCATCGGAGTGATGCTCGGGTCATGCACGGCAGCAGCCAGGGACCCGCCGGTATTGGCCGACATCCGCGATTGTGCGGATGTCCGCCATTAACCTCTCAGATGCCGTGATCAATACAGATCACGGCATCTGCAGAGCTGTGGTCACTAAAGGTATGTATATTAGTCAGAAGGTATGTATATTAGTCAGAGACCCCACATCGGTCTCCTGTTCACCCACACTATAACCCGGTGTATTGGGTTGAGGACAGGATGAAAACACATGTATACAAGGTTGGGGAGTCTGTGTATTTATTTGATTAGATTTGAATTTGTATTAATTTTAGTTTTTGTACATTTTTATCAGAGCTTAACATTTAACACTTTATAAAAGCATATGTGGTGATCGACTTGTGGGTGTGAGTGGTGGTCGGGATTTTGCTGTGCAGGTTATAAAGGGTGCTATTAACCCTTGTCAGTCGTGACGCCAGGGTGAGGGTTAAATGCTGTATGACTTGGCCTATCGCCACCCTTCCCAAGGACGATAGGTGTTTGCAGAATAAAGTATTGTCCACAACCAGAGCTTCGCTGAAAACTTGCATAAACTTTACTGAAGATTTTCTGTAACATGCGAACATACAAACAGTCTTTGTACAGAGTCTATGAATAGTTTAGCTGAGATTGACCGTTGGTTGGGACTTTTAGTAAGTTCTTTAGCTTGTAGGAATTTATTATGCGCAGATCCGCTGGATGTAGGGTTAAGTTTAGGTCCAGGGTCCTTGCCAATAATTGCGGAGAATTAAGAAGAACTCACTGTGTAATTATGCCGAGGCTGCAAGGCTTTGGCCTAGTAATTGTCGTTGAAAGTTGCGGAGGTCCTACCTCATTCAGTGACAGCAACCCAAGAGAGAGAATAATGGCCGCAGCTCCCTTATATGGGCAGGGGCTGGCCGTTTTAAGATTGGTCCATGCCATCTGTCAATCAGCCTCACAAAGCATTGTGGGTATCACATGGCCTATGAACCTCCAAAGGTCCTGTTCATATACCATAGAGACTAAAGCCTCGTCACGTGACCCACAGGTCCTGCGACGCTAGCGCAAGGTAAGTACACTTTCTATATACATTTATACACATTTACCTTAACAATATACTCACTTTCTAAGGGGTGACTAGGGGAAGACTAGATCTGAGGACCCCACGGTTCCTAGGAATTCGGACTTTGGGGACCCCTACCAAGGTACTGTATGTAATACGGTATCGGGACACCACAAACCCCCTTACATAAAACAAGTCGACCCCGACGCCTGTCCCCTAAGGCAGAGGAACTAGGACGAAGGCTAAGGATGAAATTATATATATATATGTAGAAAGCCTATCAGGCTGCATTTGTGGGAGGGGCTTAGGATATTTAATCCCCGACAACCCCTCCCTAGGGGCATATGCTGGGTTGGCGAAATCGGCTGGGATTTTTGTTGCGTACGCTAGGCAGGTGGGACTGGTAACACAGGTAAGAGCCGGAGTACCGGCGGGTTGTTCACCCACTTGGGTGCCCTGGGCCGCAGCTTTTCTCCCCTCAGGCGGGCGGTCTCCGGCACCCAAGGTCCGCAAGGCGGCGGTATCCTTCAGGGGGCACCGACAGCTTAGCCAGGCTGGCCGGTCATGCAGAGATATGTGGCGCGTGGCTGCAGCGGGGGTGGGCGGGGAGACGCGACACCCGGAGTCTCCCTGCGCATCCTCATCCACACGTGGTTGGAGTGCCGTTGCACTCGGGGGGACGGTATAACCTCACGTAGGTCAGCGGGTGCTGGGGCAGGCCTCACCGGCTGGGCACGGTCGCTCTCACGCAGCCGGCGACAGGAGAAGCGTCCCACGTGGGCGCACAGCTTCAGCGTCTCACGTGACGCGTTGGGTCTCTGGTTGAGGGGAGTCAGCAGGCCAGAGGAGTAGCTGGTTTGGGCTGCAGTTCCGCCTGCGGACCGCAGGTGGTGCTGCGGTAAGAAAAAAAAAAAAAGAGGGGGGGGGGGGGGATATGTATAGTGGTATATTCATGCATACACTGTGTTGGTATTGAAGGTGGTGTTATTTTGGCAGGTGCACCGGTGTTTGGGGGGGCATAGGCCTCAAACACATGCACGTATTGAAAAAAGAAAAAAGGAGAGCACTTGTAGTGGGGTACATGCAGTGTTGGTATAAGAAGCATGGTTCCTGGCAGGTGCAGGCCTCGGATACATGCACCAATGAAAAAAATAATAATAATGTATATATATATATATATATATATATATATATATATATATATATATGTGTATATATATGTGCATATGTACAAAAAAAAAAAAAATAAGGTGGATGCCCCTCCCCCCGCATATGTACTCATACATATAAATACCCAGTAACTCGCACATACGTCATGGTTCACATCAACAGGGAGTGGGGCAGTAGGGGGGCTAGCGGGGGTTTAGTTGGGTCATTTTCAGGTTTGTTAGCTAGGTAACTCTGTGGTTAGTTTCAGCTCAGAAACACTGGTTATTATTTTGTTTCAGATTGGGTGTATTTCGGTTAGGTGGTCGCTACGTTCCTGTGTTGTACATTGCATCTACGCCTAGGGGCTTCGTTTAGTACTAGCCGCACGGCAATTTAGTTTTTTTCTGTTCTTATGTCACACTGTGGTTGTCACTTTCCTGGTAGTGGGGCCAGTTCGCGCCTTCCGTTTTCAGTTCACATAATATTGGTCTACACCAACTTAAATAGTACATACAGTAGCAGTGTTACACCGAGCGCTCCGGGTCCCCGCTCCTCCCCGGAGCGCTCGCAGCGTTCTCTCATTAGCAGCGCCCCGGTCAGACCTGCTGACCGGGTGCGCTGCGATATTACTCCCAGCCAGAATGCGATTCGCAATGCGGGACGCGCCCGCTCGCGATGCGCATCTCGGCTCCCGTACCTGACCCGTTCCCCGTCTGTGTTGTCCCGGCGCGCGCGGCCCCGCTCCTTAGGGCGCGCGTGCACCGGGTCTCTGCCATTTAAAGGGCCGCTGCGCCACTGATTGGCGCAGCAGGCCTAATCAGTATTCTCACCTGTGCACTCCCTACTTATACCTCACTTCCCCTGCACTCCCTCGCCGGATCTTGTTGCCATTGTGCCAGTGAAAGCGTTTCCTTGTGTGTTCCTAGCCTGTGTTCCAGACCTCCTGCCGTTGCCCCTGACTACGATCCTTGCTGCCTGCCCTGACCTTCTGCTACGTCCGACCTTGCTCTTGTCTACTCCCTTGTACCGCGCCTATCTTCAGCAGTCAGAGAGGTTGAGCCGTTGCTGGTGGATACGACCTGGTTGCTACCGCCGCTGCAAGACCATCCCGCTTTGCGGCGGGCTCTGGTGAATACCATTAGCAACTTAGAACCGGTCCACCAACACGGTCCACGCCAATCCCTCTCTGGCACAGAGGATCCACCTCCAGCCAGCCGAATCGTGACAAGCAGTATCACATAGACGCTGTTATCAAGAGTAGTCTGACTCCAATCCGTCAGAGGGGTTACAGTGCATTCGTTGGTCTGGCACGCGTTCAGAGCATTTCCAGGTACATGGGTAACGGTTGCTGTTATCTTGACTCTTCTTCAAGGGTGACCGTTTACCTGCGATGGTTGCTGACACGTCTTCAGGACCGTTGCTAGTTAGTCAGGGATGGTGCGTACTGTAATCTTGGCCTGCCGTCAGGAGGTATTCACTGTCATAATACACATCATGGCTTCACGCGTCATGCATTTCATAGCGCTCTCCTACATACTGTCAGTCACCTTGCACGTGGCATCAGGGGTACCAAGGGGTACACTCGACTTACGGTCATCACTCGTTTCAGGGTCCACACCTTTGCACACTTCAGGCACGGTCAGGGGTACGAGGTAATAAGTGTTCTCATTTGGTTATCCACAGGCGTTATAGGTGTCCATCGGATATTTCGATTTGTTGTGGTTTCGTTAGGGATCAGGTCAGTAGCTGTCATTGAGGGGGACACGTTGTTCAGTTTTGTCAAGATACTCACTATTATCGCTTTTTCCCCGGCACCCGTTTCGGCCCGGACAGGTCATGTCTCACGTTTCAGACATCGAGGACCCGATGTCCATCCCCGAAACTCCAGGCAGGAGCTCCATGCGAGGGACGTCCTCCTCTGCGGCATACAGAGCGTGGACGATTCCCAAGCTAATGGAGGAATTGCGCAAGAGGGCAATTCCTTTCCCAGCCACCGCTCGTAAAGCGGACTTATATAAGCTCCTCTTGGCGGATCAGGATGCTACTGGCACTCTGGAGGGTACCTCGAGCCAGTCTACACTAAATGAACTACATGCCATGATGATATCCATGATGGGCAGACTGGAGTCTCTTGAGAAGAGGGGTACTCAGGAGGCGGCAGCCCCAGTAGCCCCACAGGGGCCTGCCCCTGCGGTAGCGACTGCCCCAGTAGTGGAGGTCAACCCAGGTAGGCGTCCAGGGCCACCAAGGGTGTCACCGGTGCATTTTGTCCCGGCGGCCCTGAGGAAGGACATACTGGAAGGGAAGGACATTAACTTGGCTTCACTTCTGATATCTGCTTTTGATGTGGAGGACACTAAGACGGTAGCTTGTGCAGAGTTATCAGTGGTCCTCAAAAGCAAGGACGCTAGGTTGAAAAGGAAATTGAACATTCATGAGTATGTTATTGCCTTCAGCAAGTACAGGGAAGTGATATGCTCTGTCAGGCCGGAGAGAAGGGAGGAGCTCGACCTGTACTTGCTGAGGGTCACTGAGTATGCGTACAAGTATGGTGGTACCCACTTCTACGACTATCATAGAAGTTTCTCGGCTATGGCAGCGGCCGCTTTCAGCCAGGATGGTTACGTGACTGACTGGAGCCTAGAGGATTCGCAGATGTTTTGCAGTCATTTTGCGAATCTGAAGTTCCCAGCGTGCGCTCACTGTCAGGCCATCACTCACGCCACAGCATAGTGCGCAGGGCTTGGGCAGCATGGGGAGCATGGGGCGGCCAGACCATCCACATCCTCAGATACCTTCTCGAGGCCCGCTCCATCAGTGGATAGGTTGGGCCGTCCGGTGCATTACCTCGGTGGCTCGCAGATATGCAACAATTACAACATCTCTTCCTGCAACTACAGCAACTGCAGGTTGTTGCATGTCTGTTTTTACTGTTTTAGGGCACACCCGGGCTCGTCTTGCAGGCAAAAGGGGCCAGCATGACTAGGCGGGGCTCGCACTAGCTGCCTTACTCGTAGATCACCCAGAACCGGCCTGGGTGCAGTGGTTGGTCACCGGGTTGACAGAGGGTTTCCACACTGGCATGGTCACGATTCCACAATCCACACATGAATGTGATAATTTGTTGACGGCTCTGCACGATCCCGTAGTCATCACCGATTTAATAAACACTGAGTTATTGAAAGGTTACATGATTGGGCCCTTTGCAGTTTCTCCCTTCACTTCATGGAGAGTCAGCCCGGTAGGGGTGGTGACGGGGAAGTTCAGTGGGAAGAAAAGGATGATTTTTGACTTGTCGGCTCCCCACGGTTCAGTAATTCCCAGCATCAATTCACTCATACCATCAGATGAATTTAGCATGCAGTACTCATCGATAGACGAGGCCATTCAGCTCATCCTGAAACTCGGTCCAGGGGCCTGGATGGCTAAAGCAGACGTCACAGACGCGTTTAAGTTGCTTCCGTTACGCAGGGATCAGTGGCAATGGTTCGGTCTCAAGTGGCAGGGTTCTTATTATTTCGCTACCCAACTGGCCCAGGCATTTCACTGGCTGCTGGTCAATGTCTCCGGATGCAGCCAAGTCATCCATTACCTGGATGACTTTCTTCTGCTCAGTGGTCCGAGGGAAGAGCCAGACCAGTTGGCCAGATTACTCGGGCTGTTTGCTGACATTGGGGTGCCGGTATCTCCCAAGAAGACAGTTGGTCCAGCCAGATGCCTCACCTTTCTGGGAGTAGTCCTAGACTCAGTTACCATGCAAGTTAGCCTGCCTACCGACAAACTCAATAGAATCAGACAGACCATCCACAAGTTCACGATCTCTCGCATCACGACCAAGGTTGAATTACAAAGCTTGCTAGGTATGCTCGCTTTTGCCATGAGGGTCATTCCGCAGGGTAGGGCATTTGTGTCCAGGATCTTGTCCCTCCTACACGATGTCCCACACCAGCACAGTAGGGTATCCCTGGATCGGCAAGCCCTGGCTGATCTTGGGATGTGGGACAGGTACATGGAGCATGGGAATGGCACAGCAATGTTTGTTCCGCCAGCCTCCGAGTGGTCCCCCAAAGTCTGCACTGATGCGTCATCTTCCACCGGATATGGTGCAGTGTGGGGCAAAAGGTGGATGGCGGGGCAATGGTCCGAACAGATGTTGACGCTGGGGGGTTTTGGCAGCACTTCTGCTCTATTTGAGATATTGCCTATTGTAGCAGCAGCAGTAGTGTGGGGTGACAAATGGGCAGGGCAGACGGTGCAATTCCTATGCGACAATCAGGCGACAGTAGCCATAGTAAACAAAGGCAGTTCCAATCACACCACAGTCATGAGGTTCATTCGTAAGTTAGTCTGGGTGGCCCTGCAGTTCAAGTTTAATTTTGTGGCCATACATATACCGGGGGTGGAGAATACAGCCGCCGATGCGCTATCCAGGACTAATTTCCGTCTTTTTTCACAGGTGGTCCCACAGGCAGAGCTGGTCGGAGCTCAGGCCCCAGGTTTGGCCCAGCTAGTCATGGATTAGCCTATTACACGAAAGTGTCCCGGGACTTAATGTCTGACGCCTTGGCACCCAACACTAAGAAGGCATACCAAGCGGCTTACAACACTTTTAGGTCTTATCTATCGCATCACAATATTCCTTTTTCTTTCGACACTAAGGTCATTCTATCTTCTCTGCACTTATTTCATAGTACCATCAAATCTTATCTGTCAGGCATCCAGCACTTCATTTCTTTAGCTCACCCGGACAGGCTCTCTATTCTTTCATCTCAGGCGGTCAAGGCTGCGCTCAGAGGGGTCTTGGCCCGTAGCTCCAGAGTTCCGGCTCTCCGGAGACCTATCAGCGGTGACCTGTTCAGGGCGTTGTCCGATGCTTTGGACAGTAACCCGTTCGGTTTCGAGCGCAGCTTGATTCTAAAGTCTGCGGTTTATCTGGCTTTTTATGGTTTCCTCCGTCCGGGAGAATTCTCGTGTGCTAGGCGGGGCACCACACACTTACAGAAAGCTCACTTGAGGTGGCAGGGTTCTTGGTTTGAGGTTGCACTTTCTGTCACTAAGACATGCAGGTGGGGTGCAGTGGTGAGGTATTTCCCTTCAGGTAATAAATGGTGCCCGGTGGTGGTGTTGTCACAACTGGCCAACATGCTACACGACAAACCTCCGGAGTCACCTCTGTTGCCCTTCGGTGCAGGGGCGCTCACTACTTCCACGTTCATGTCACATATTCGCACGTTACTTCGTACGTTAGGCCACAACCCCAGGGAATACTCAGGGCACTCCTTTCGGATCGGAGCGGCATCAGCGGCCTCCAGGCATAAGGTGCCAGTACATGTGATTCAGAAGTTGGGCAGGTGGCGGTCTGATGCGTACGCCACGTATGTCCCAGATCCCTCAAGGGAGATGGCCGATGCGTTTCATCATTTAGCTTTATAATAAAGTTCACTTTCAAATTACCCTAATAGTGTTGTCTTTTTGCCCTCTAAAGGCAGACCCTCGACGCGGTTTTCAGAAACACTTCAACCGCTGTTCAAAGGGCAGGTAGTTGTTAAGCTTCGTGTTGTATTAATCATGTCTCTTTCAGGTTTCCCTGGCAGCAGGTAACAGGTAAGACCACGCACACTGATAAGTCCTGACCACAAGTAGAAAGCCTATCAGGCTGCATTTGTGGGAGGGGCTTAGGATATTTTATCCCCGGCAACCCCTCCCTAGGGGCGTATGCTGGGTTGGCGAAACCCACCCGCCTCACCCTTTCTTTCATTTATCATGTACATAAGGGGATGCCCTCTAAAGGCAGACCCTCGACGCGGTTTTCAGGCACACTTCAACCGCTGTTCAAAGGGCAGGTAGTTGTTAAGCTTCGTGTTGTATTAATCATGTCTCTTTCAGGTTTCCCTGGCAGCAGGTAACAGGTAAGACCACGCACACTGATAAGTCCTGACCACAAATATATATATATACATCCTGACACATTCTTGTGATTAGAAATAGTTCTTTTTACGGGAGACAATGCTAATCACATTAAACATTTAGAACTTTCTATACATTTTTAAAGTTCCTTAGACATATCTGAAACTCTCTAAACATTTTAAGAAGCTCTTGTTACGCCGAGCGCTCCGGGTCCCTGCTCCTCCCCGGAGCGCTCGCGGCGTTCCTCTCTCTGCAGCGCCCCGGTCAGACCCGCTGACCGGGAGCGCTGCACTGACACTGCCGGCGGGGATGCGATTCGCATAGCGGAACGCGCCAGCTCGCGAATCGCATCCCAAGTCACTCACCTGTCCCGGCCCCCGGCTGTCATGTCCTGACGCACGCGGCTCCGCTCCTTAGCTCGCTCGCGCGCCAGCTCTCTAAGATTTAAAGGGCCAGTGCACCAATGATTGGTGCCTGGCCCAATCAGCCTATTAGCTTCCACCTGCTCCCTGTGTATATTACCTCACTTCCCCTGCACTTCCTTGACGGATCTTGTTGCCTTGTGCCAGTGAAAGCGTTTAGTGTTGTCCAAAGCCTGTGTTCCAGATCTCCTGCTATCCTCTTTGACTACGAACCTTGCCGCCTGCCCCGACCTTCTGCTACGTCTGACCTTGCCTCTGCCTAATCCTTCTGTCCCACGCCTTCTCAGCAGTCAGCGAGGTTGAGCCGTTGCTGGTGGATACGACCTGGTTGCTACCGCCGCAGTAAGACCATCCCGCTTTGCGGCGGGCTCTGGTGCATACCAGTAGCAACCCTAGAACCGGTTAACCGACACGGTCCACGCCTATCCCTCGCTGACACAGAGGATCCACATCCAGCTAGCCGTATCATAACAGCTCTCTAAACATTTATTCTCAAGCCTCCTAGATTTTTATACAGCTCTCTATAACATTTAGTCTTAAGCTGTCTAGACACATATATCTCACTAAAACATTTTACTTTTTTGCCATTTAAGTTTACCTGTTAGTACACAGAAGGGTATATTGGCTTGCCTGAGGCTATCTACCAATAAGTTAGCTGCTAGGGTCAATTGGCTACACACTTCTTACCCCTAGAACACAACAGTATAACCTTACCTAGGTTACCTTTAATAAATACGTGCATCAATTTTTATTTCGCAAGAGCACCTACTGGCCAGTATTCACCAGTCTCACCGGAACTCTCCCATTTCTTACGGTCACCAGACTCCTGGCCGCTCGCACCAGTGGGTAGTCCTCCAGCAGAGTAGGCTCCAAGAGTGCCTGATAGTCCTGATTCTTCACCCCAGGTTGGGCGCGACACCAGATGACAGTCTCTGTCTGTGGCTGTAGGGTAACAGCTCGCATGTCTTGGACTCTCACCCGACAGATCCTCCCCTGATGATTCACAAACTTCTGTTCAGCTCGAAGTATCTGGAGGTGATGTTGCGCGGCTCGCCGGCCTGGTGGTGACATGTGAAGGAGAGATGCATGCAGTGAAGCAATAATATCATCAAAACAATGCCACATAATATTCATACCCAGTATAAACTCCCCTGCACCCTCCTCGCTAACACTAGTAATAATCACACCCTGCTCTTTTAAAATATGCTCTCCCACCAGTACCGTGGGCTCCCAGTAGCCATGCCTGGGTACTGGTTTACTGTTCCCTACAATCACTCTAAACTCTGCCTCCCCAGGCTCACATAATTTTTCAGGCCCCCAATACCTATAGAACACCCCTTGTGGAATCGTGGACACTTGCGAACCAATATCTATTAAAGCCTGCAGTTTTATCCCTTCTACTACTACTTGTACATAGGGGCAAGGAGCAATATTTATTGACAGTCCCTTCTTGGTGCTGGCTGTCGCTGGACCTTCTTCCGTTACTCCTGGGGTGCGGTCCTCGACCCCAGGGGACGCCCATTTAAAGCTCAGCATTGGCTCTTCCAGTGTCCTAGCTTTCCACAATGGCTGCAGACAGACCTCTGATTACCAGGTGGCCTCACAGGAGGGGTGTAAGGTGGATTGGCAGGGCGGGGGTCAGGTTTTTAAGGTGGGAGAGGCACAGGCTTAGGGGAATTGGACCGGCCTGCAATCTCTTTAAATGCCTTGGCTAACTGTTCAATGACCTGTTTTAAATCCTGCAGATCAGCAGTCCATGGACTGGGGGAAGGAGAAGCAGGGACAGGCGGTAAAGGGACCGGTGATTGGGGCGAGGCCACCTGGTGTTCTGCGGGAGGGACACTAGCTTCCTCTACTGGGGACCCAGACTCGATCACCTTGACGGCTAGTCTTTTAAAAGCTGGGAAGTCCATGTCAGGAATTTGCACCGCTAGCCTCCTAAGCTGGGCCTTGTCCCACTTATTCTGTGCCCCCTCTATAAACCGGTCCATCAGAACTCTATTGCCCTGATCAGGCGTGATGCCATCCAATTTCTGCACTGCCTCTAGCGCATTCTGCAAGGCTACCGCATATGCCCGGAGAGTCTCACCTGGTTTCTGACGTCGCTCATATAGTCTGAGGCGTACCTCAGAGGGGGAATGGTATTCAAACACTTGAGAGAGCCCTTCGAAGATCTGTCCCACTGTAGCTTTATCAGTTGCTGGGGGCCCCTGGAGCTGCCCTAGAAGCAACTGTACCTGTTGGTGAGGAGGGAGTGCATAAAACCCGAAGAGGTTATAAATCTTCTCTCTAAAATCTCTTAACGTGAAAGGGTCTCCGCTGTACGTAGGAAGCACAGGGTTTCCCAAAAAGACAGGTGCAGCAGCAGGGGCCCCCAGCATGTAGGGAACAGCTGGGGATGAAGGTGGATCCGGACTTGCTTGGGGTGAAGGTCTTGCCGTTGGTGTTGCAGGAAGACTAGGTCGTTGTTGATCAGGCATCGTCAGTGTGAGTGGCAGCATCCTTCTGACTTGCGGTGGGGACCTCATTGGCGAGGTCCCAGGAGCACCACCGTCCTGTTGGTCAGGTGGCGGTGTTGCAGGTTCTGACATTCTTTCTTTGAGTGCGCTGGCTGTTTAAATGGAGCTTGGGTCTGTATGTCTCTGACTTTGGGCTCCGGCAAGATGGCCGCTGCCGCACCGCAGGCTTCGGTGGGCGGAGCTTTTGGGTCCCGCGCGCGGAAGGCCCTGTGCCCGTTTTTACTCTTTTCAATGCGGACTGCAGCTCCGCTATACTCTTCGCCTCTCCTCTTACTATTCCTGTGGCCCCCTTGTAACGTTCACCACACGCGCCACTCTAGTACATCAAACACAGTCTCTTAAATAAACACAGTCTCTTATATGGGGGGGAGTACACTTTCACTGGTGGCAACAGCAGCAGGCACACACCCGTATCCTGTTCGTGAGACGCCAAAAAGGCTTTGTGGTGATCGCCTTGTGGGTGTAAGTGGTGGTCGGGATGTTGCTGTGGAGGTTACAAAAGGGTGCTATAAACCCATGTCAGTCGTGATGCCAGGGTGAGGGTTAAATGCTGTATGACTTGGCCTATTGCCACCCTTCCCAAGGACGATAGGTGTTTGCAGAATAAAGTATTGTCCACCAGAGCTTTGCTGAAAACTTGCATAAACTTTACTGGAGATTTTCTGTAACATGCGAACATACAAACAGTCTTTGTACAGAGTCTATGAATAGCTTAGCTGAGATTGACCGTTGGTTGGGACTTTTAGTAAGTTCTTTAGCTTGTAGAGATTTAGTATGCGCAGATCCGCTGGATGTAGGGTTTAGTTTAGGTCCAGGGTCCTTGCCAATAATTGCGGAGAATTTAGAAGAACTCACTGTGTAATTCAGCCGAGGCCGCAAGGCTTTGGCCTAGTAATTGTCATTGAAAGTTGCGGAGGTCCTACCTCATTTAGTGAGAGCAACCCAAGAGAGAGAATAATGGCCGCAACTCCCTTATATGGGCAGGGGCTGGCCGTTTTAGGATTGGCCCACGCCGTCTGTCAATCAGCCTCACAATGCATTGTGGGTATCACATGGCCTATGAACCTCCAAAGGTCCTTTTCACTAACCATAGAGACTAAAGCCTCGTCACGTGACCCGCAGGTCCTGCGATGCTAGCGCAAGGTAAGTACACTTTCTATTTACATTTATACACATTTACCTTAACAATATATTCACTTTCTAAGGGTATGTTCACACTGAGGAATTGGGGCGGAAATCGAGCAGAAATTTTCTGCCTCAAAATATTGTTACTTTTCCAAAAGAACTCACAGAGATTTCACACGGAATTTCGTGCGGAATTGGTGCGGAATTGGCGTGGAATTGGCGCAGAAATCGCGCAGAAATGCAGGTTTCATGCGAAGGAGGAGTATCAAGTATTTCTATTCATAAACTTTTTTTTTTTCATGCGGAAATTCCGCGCCAATTCAGCGCAAATTCCATGCCAATTCCGCGTGGAAATGCTTCTGACTCAAAAAATAAATAAATAACATTGATCTCTAAGGGAGAACGACGCTGAATCCGCCTGAAAGAAAGAACGTGTTCTTTCTTCAAGCGGAACAGACTTCCTCGTCAGAATTCTGCTTGAGGAAATTCCTCAGTGTGAACTGAGGGGCAGAAATTCTGCACAGCTCTATGGGGATTTTCACTGCTGAATGAATTGGAGAGGAAAAAGCGAGCAGAATTACTCGTGGAAATTCCTCTCCAATTCCTCAGTGTGAACATACCCTAAGGGGTGACTAGGGGAAGACTAGATCTGAGGACCCCACGGTTCCTAGGAACTCTGACTTTGGGGACCCCTACCAAGGTACTGTATGTAATACAGTACCGGGACACCACACATATACAGTGGTCCCTCAAGTTACAATATTAATTTGTTCCAGGACGACCATTGTATGTTGAAATCTTTGTATGTTGAGACCATAACTCTATGGAAACCTGGTAATTGGTTCTGAAGCCACCAAAATGTCATCCAAAAATAGGAAACAGTGAGGATTAAACAAAAAAAGTAGATAACTAATATAGATAAAGCAAATCCTCACATATAAAAGTAAGAAAGATCTGCTGGGAGCTGTAAATCACTTTCTATGTGGAGGACAGGAGCTCATTCAGGGTCCTGTACAGTACACGCAACGTCCTAAAAAAAAGTTACATGGAGCCGCCCTCATCTGGTGTCCAAAGGAGCAGATAACTGTGACATAGGTTAAGAGTAATACAGAACATGTAGTACCTCCCTGTACTGTAGGAGGCGCTACCAGACAGCCAGTCAGTGCATGCACTTCAGTAATTCAGGGTTTTACCAGTAAAATGTCCATTCTGATTGGTCAGTTCTTCCAGTCATCGACACGTTTCACAGATCTGGACTGTCTGTAGCATTGTATGTTGAGTCTAGTTTCAAGTTATAATGGTCCAGGAAAGACTATTGTGTGTTGAGGCCATTGTAAGTTGCGAGATCACTGTATATATAATACACAAGTGTCAAATTCAGTCAAGGACATTGAGGTCTCTTCAACAGAAACAATGTTATACCCCGCTGACCAACACCCACGCTGACAAACATCCACATTTAAAGGCTTGAGTTTTGTAGCTTATTTATGTCTTGTAGCCCTTGAAGGCTGTTTAATTTATCTCTCGATTTTCCTCTAAACCGATGCTGTATTTCAAGCTGTTTAACCGAGGACATTTACCTAGAAACCTGTTGCACTCTGGTTACTTTTTGCATTTCATTGGATTTCAGCAGCATTGGTCCAGGTGCTGTCAGGGCGTTGCTGCCGCAAACAAGGTAGAGAGAGAAACATGCTTCACTCCCTCAGGAGCATGAGACCCTCAGCACTTCTGGGCATCAGCATATGTAAAATACAAAAAACTTTATTTCTTTCTTCAGTATAAAAACATGATAGAGGTACAAATTGTAGTAAAAACAGACCGACGCGTTTCGGCAAGCAAAAGCCTTTTTCATGGTCCTCACTAAGAGAAAAATATTCAGCCGAATAAATATACACCTTGTAGCAGAAAACCTCTCCCCATTAGCACATCCCTTCCCAATTTAGAACTTGCTGTAACCCTTCATTTGCTGACTTGTAATAAACGCTACCACTGGTAACAGAACTTTATAAGTGTCTTAGTAAACTGAACAGATGGTTGCTTGCAGGAATGTATAGCCCATAGCAACCTTTAATAATATATATATATATATATATATATATATATGTGATGTCCCGATACTGCATCTTGTACGGTACCTATGTATGTGTGGGTCCCCATAGCCAGAGTCCCTAGGACGTAGGGATCCCTGTTGTGTAGCCTACCCCTTGTCGCCTCTATTCCAACTAATAGCCTAGTAATTTATGTAAGGGTAATGTACATATAGTAATATATATGTAAATAAATGGTTAATTGCCGGTTCAATGGCATTGCAGGACCTGCGGGTCACGTGACTAGGTAAACTCTATGGTATTTTGCTTAAGGACCTTTGGAGGCCCTGTGACATATGCAATCCCATTACTATGTGTAATGGTGAGTGACAGATGTTCGGACCAATCGGATTTACCCCGCCCCCTGCCCATATAAGGGAGCGGCGGCCATCTTTTCGCTCTCTTGTTCCTGGGCTGTCAAACGAGAAGGATCTGCGCAACAACTATCGCAGTGAGTTAGGCCCGAGCCTTGCAGCAACGGCTGAGTAATTCAGAATAGAGAGTGTATCAATTCCCAGACACTCTGCAGCATCACTGGGACTAATATAACCCCTAAATCCGGACGGATCTGCAAATATCTACCCTAAATTCAGAGACTTTCTAAATAGCTCAAGGTCCGCAACAACTGTCAGTCACTGAGCAATATAAGGACTGTTTGTAAGAGACTTTTACTGTGCCTTTGATGTATTGCAAGCACTTAAGTAAAGTTTTTCAAGTTCAAGTTCAATCTCCTTGTGGACCTTCAGTCATTTCATGCACCTATCGTTACTGGGAAGGGCGGAGATAGGCTGGAGCATTGCCTCAGCATACCAGCCCTCAGCCTGGCGTCACGAACTATAGGGTTAACATTAACCCCTTATATACCGATATCATACCACCACTACCATACACCCCCCAAGGGCTACCATATATATATATATATATATATATATATATATATATATATATATATATATATATATATAGAGATATATATAAAATGTAATAAACATAAATGAAAATGAAAAACACACGATGTAATCCTTCATTTGCTGAAGTAAACTCTACCATTGGTAACAGAATTTCATTGATATCCCAGTATACTGAACAGCCGGTTACAAGCAGAAATACGTTGCCCATAGCAACCTTTGAATACATATTGAACAAACTTGCCGTAACTCTTCATTTATTGGCTAATGATGAATACTACCAATGGTAACAAAACTTCATAGGCGTCTTGGTATACTGAACAGCTAGTTATCAGCAAAAGTACGTTGCCCATGGAAACCTTTAAATGCATATTAAACCAACTTGCCAAGACCCTTCGATTACTAACTTGTAATAGAACACTTCCAATGGTAACAGAACTTCATAGACGTCTGAATATGCTGGTAGGTAATTACTTGCAAGAATATGTTGCTCATATTCCAAATTCCAAAATTTTATGAAAAATGTGAAAATTTTGCATTTTTTTTTATTTTGAAACTTTCTACTTATAAGGAAAATGGACATCCCAAATAAATTATATATTGATTCACATATACAATATGTTTACTTTATGTTTATGTTTGCATCATAAAGTTGACATGTTTTTACTTTTTGGAAGACATCAGAGGGCTTCAAAGTTCAGCAGCAATTTTCCAATTTTTCACTAAATTTTCAAAATCGTAATTTTTCAAAGACTAGTTCAGTTTTGAAGTGGATTTGAAGGGCCTTCATATTAAAAAAATACCCCATAAATGACCCCATTATAAAAACTGCCCCCCTCAAAGTATTCAAAATGACATTCAGAAAGTGTGTTAACCCTTTAGGTGTTTCACAGTAATTGCAGCAAAATGAAGGAAAAAATTCAAAATCTGACCCCATTATAAAAACTGCACCCCTCAAAGTATTCAAAATGACATTCAGAAAGTGTGTTAACCCTTTAGGTGTTTCACAGTAATAGCAGCAAAATGAAGGGGAAAATTCAAAATCTCTTGAGATTACCCAATTTCTCTTGAGTAAGGAAATACCTCATATGTGGATTGAAAGTGCTCTGTGGGTGCACTAGAGGGCTCAGAAGTGAAGGAGTGACAATGATATTTTTGAGAATGAACTTTGCTTAAATGGTTTTTGGGGGGCATGTCGAATTTAGAAAGCCCCTATGGTGCCAGAACAGCAAAAAAAAAAAAAAAAAAAAAAAAAAACACATGGCATACTATTTTGGAAACGAAACCCCTCAAGGCACGTAACAAGGGGTGAGCCTTAACACCCCACAGGTGTTTGCAAATTTCCACTAAAGTTGGATGTGAAAATGAAAAATTAGATTTTTTTTTCACTAAAATGCTGGTGTTTTTCATTTTCCCAAGGGGTAATAGGAGAAAAAGCCTCACAAAATTTGTAACCCCATTTCTTCTGAGTTTGGAAATACCCCATATGTGGATGTAAAGTGCTCTGCGGGCGAACTTCAATGCTCAGAAGAGAAGGAGCGCCATTGAGCTTTCGGAGAGAGAATTTGGTTGGAAAAGAAATCGGGGGCCATGTGCATTTACAAAGCCTCCATGGTGCAAGAACATTGGACCCCCCCACATGTGACCCCATTTTGGAAACTACACCCCTCAAAGAATCTAATAAGGGGTGAAGTGAGCATTTAAACCCCACTGGCGTTTGACAGATCTTTGGAACAGTGGGCTGTGCAAATTAAATGAAAAATTATTTTTTTTCATTTTCACGGACCACTGTTCCAAAAATCTGTCAGACACCAGTGGGGTGTAAATGATCACTGCACCCCTTATTACATTATGTGAGGGGTTTAGTTTCCAAAGTGGGGTCACATGTGGGGCAGGTCCACTGTTCTGGCACCATGGGGGCTTTGTAAACACACATGGCCTTCAATTTCGGACACATTCTCTCTCCAGAAGCCCAATGGCGCTCCTTCTCTTCTGAGCATTGTAGTTCACCCACAGAGCACTTTACATCCACATATGGGGTATTTCCATACTCAGAAGAAATGGGGCTACAAATTTTGAGGGGCTTTTTTCCTATTTCCCCTTGTTAAAATGAAAAATGTAGGGTAACACCAGCATTTTAGTGAAAAACTATTTTAAATTTTTTCTTTTCACATCCAACTTTAACAAAAATTTGTCAAACACCTGTGGGGTGTTGAGGCTTACTATAACCCTTGTTACGTTCCGTGAGGGGTGTCGTTTCCAAAATAGCGTCACATGTGGGTATTTATTATTTTGCATTTATGTCAGAACCTCTGTAAAGTCAGCCACCCCTGTGCAAATCACCAATTTAGACCTCACATTCACATGGTGCGCTCTTACTTTTGAGCCATGTTGTGCACCCGCAGATCACTTTGCGTGCACTTATGGGGTATTTCTGTACTCAGGAGAAAATTGCTTTACAAATTGTAGGGGTCTTTTTTTCCTTTTATTGCTTGTGAAAATTAAAAGTATGGGGCAACACCAGAATGTTAGTGCAAAAACATTTTTTACACTAACATGCTAGTGTAGACCCCCAACTTTACCTTTTCATAAGGGGTAAAAGGAGAAAAAGCCCCGCTAAATTTGTAACACAATTTCTCCTGAGTACGGAAATACCCCATATGTGGCACTAAACTGTTGCCTTGAAATACGACAGGGCTCCAAAGCAAGAGAGTGCCATGCGCATTTGAGGCCTAAATTGGGGATTTGCATCTCCCACCAAAATACCCTACGGCAGTGTTACCCAAACAGGGTGTCTCCAGCTGTTGCAAAACTCCCAGCATGCCTTGACAGTCAGTGGTTGTCTGACAATACTGGGAGTTGTTGTTTTTCAACAGCTGGAGGAGCCTGTGCCAGGCTGTGTATATTTAGTGTATTACTTTTTATTTTGTGTTAGGGTAGTGTTTTTAGGGTACATCCACACAGACGGGGGTGTACAGTGAGTTTCTCGCTGGGAGTTTGAGCTGCGGTGGAAAATTTGCCGCATCTCAAACTAGCAGCAGAAAACTCGCTGTAGACCTCCCCCCCGTGTGAATGTACCCTGTACGTTCACATTGGGGGGGCAAACCTTCAGCTGTTGCAAAACTACAACTCCCAGCATACACCGACAGACCATACATGCTGCGAGTTGTATTTTTGCAACAGCTGGAGGCACACTGGTTGCGAAATACTGAGTTAGGACATAAACCCTGTTTCACAACGAGTGTGACTTCAACTGTTGCAAAACTGCAACTCTCAGCATGCAATGACAGCCGAAGGGCATACTAAGAGTTGTAGTTTTGCAACAGCTGGAGGCACAGTGCTACAACTCCCAGCATGCCCTTCGGCTATCCGTGCATGCTGGAAGTTGTAGTTATGCAACAGCTGGAGGCACACTTTTTAATAGAAAAAAATGTGCCTCCCGCTGTTGCATAACTACAACCCCAGCATGCACAGACTACCTAAGGGCATGCTGGGAGTTGTAGTTGGAACTCCAGCTGTTGCAAAACTGCAACTCCCAGCATGCCCTTTCACTGTGCATTCTGAGTTGTTGCTAAGCAACAGCAGGAGGTGAACAGGCCTCACCTCCTACTGTATCCTGCCACCTGCACCGCCGGACCGCCGTCGCTTCTGCCACTGCTCCTTCTGCTCCTCTCCGCTGCTGCCGTCGCTCCTGAGGAGACCCCCGCCGGGTCAGGCAAAGGTAGGAGACTGCCGCCGGCCACGATCACCGCCCTGATCGTCGCCCCAATCACTGCCCAGCAGGGTAGTGATTGGTCAGTCGTTCTGACCAAACAATCACGTGATCGTGAGGTGGCACCCTTGCCACCTCACTCCTGCTGGGTAAGGGTGAATGGGGCTGTCTAGGACAGCCCCATTCACCCTTTTCTTCTGGGTCACCGAAGACCCGATTGACCCGGAATCGCCGCAAATCGCCGATCTGAATTGACTGGTGATTTGCAGCGACTGCCGACATGGGGAGGTCTCAGGACCCCCCAGGGGTTTGCACGGGTTGCCTGCTGAATGATTTCAGCAAGCATCCCGGTCCGGTCCCCGCTCGGCCAGCGGAATTCCCATGGGCATACAGGTACACCCTTGGTCCTTAAGTACCAAGATGTCAGGGTGTACCTGTACGTCCTTGGCCCTTAAGTGGTTAAGGGAAGAATTCAGAGCCTGTTTGTCTTTTACTCTTTTCTTCCTAACCAACAGGTGCAACTGTTAATGGGACAACTCCAGTGACCGGCACAAGAGGAAGTCCGCACCTGGCCAACATCTAAGAAGGTGACGGTGGAGCAGATTTTTGAAGGACTGTACCAGGTATTTGAGTCACATTGTCCAACAGAGGTACGTCTCCGACTATATGAAAGGCGACAAAAGCCAGGTGAGACTCTGAGAGCATATGCTGTGGCCCTACAGAATGCCCTAAAGACTGTTCAGAAGCTAGATGGTATGACTCCCGAACTGTGCAATAAAGTGTTAAAGGACAGATTTATTGATGGTGCTCATAACAAATGGGATAAGGCCCAGATGAGAATGTTAGCAGTACAAAACCCAAACATGTTCTTTTCTGCCTTCAAAAGACTTGCCATACAAATGATTGAGTCCGGGACTGAATTGGTAGATGTCTGTTTTCCCCTTGCACCAGTTTAGGAACCCCTAGGGGCGATAGCCAGGCCTATACCGCCACTGTCACCAGTCCCCGCCCCACTTCAGACAATCCCGCCAGTCACCACAGTCTCAGACTTACAGATTGTTAGGCAGGACATTGAACAATTGACTAAAGCTGTCAAGGAGCTCGCCACCCAGCCTGCTCCACTCTCCTGTGAACAACCCTTAAGTAGAAAACCTGCCCCTGTTCCCCGCAACCCCAGTTACTGTACTCCTCTACCCAATAGGTATTCTGGGAATAGTAGGCCCTTCTGCACCTACTGTAACAAGTCCGGCCATTGGAAAATGCAGTGCTGGGACTTAAATAAATTCACCCTGAGGGCGAGGACCAGCCCTCAGGAGAACAGTCATCAGGTCCAACCCCCGAACAGCCTAAATCAGGACTCTCACTTTATGTCGCCTCATGCCCCCTTGTAACGGTTGTTGTTGTTAAAGGTGTACCTTTTGGAGGTGTTGATTGATACCGGGTCTACCATATCTAAACATGTTTTCTATCAGCATTGGGATGCTAGTCATTGTGTGAGCCTGACGATGTTGATTTCAGTTTAATTGCGCGCAATGGGCAACCAGTCCCCAAACATGCATAGTGGGAACCAACCATTCAATAGGGTAACCATGTGCTTACAGGGCAGGGAGTGATTGTAACTAATGGAGAAGAAAAGGGAACTGCTGATTTCATACTCGGGATGAACATCATGAGACATTGTTTTACAGAGGTTCTGGGTGCCTTTTATGCTTCTCTTTCCAATATTTCTCACTCAGATCAGCAGACTGTGCAGCACCACCTGAAAGTCCTACAGCCGAGCAGAAGTTTGCCAACAAACAAGGCAAGATATGCAGAGTACGAATTCAAGACATCACGTCGGTGACCTTGCAACCCAACACGGAGACTATCATATGCTGCAGTGCAGGTCCCCGATTCAAGAACCGTAATTATCAGGCCCTGGTGGAACCCATGCAGCTGAAAGACCATCAATTAGTCCGGGCTGTGAGAAGTCTTGTCACTGTCTCAAATGGAAGAGTACCAGTACGATTGTCTGATTCTGCCACTGTCTTACACAAGTACACTCCAGTGGTTCAGTTGTATCTCCTCGAGTCAAGAGATGACGTGACCGAACATCTGGTGGCCCGACAGCATGCAGCTCAAGTCGCCAGTGGATCCAGTACTGGTCCCTCTCAACCCTGGTGGGGTGACCAGCCAAATGTATAGAAGATGCTGGCTGGAATGAAGGAAGCGGACGGGATTCAAGAAAGCCAAAGTCCCTGGGCAGCACCAATCGTCCTCATAAAAGAAAGGAGGGAACTATCTGTTTCTGTCTACTACAGAAAACTAAACAATGTTACTCACAAGGATGATTATCCCTTACCACGAATTGAGGAGTCGCTTACTGCCCTCAGGTTTGCCACTTACTTCTCCACCTTGGCCTTAGCCTGCAGATACTGGCAAGTGCAAATGGCCCCGGAGGATCGGGAGAAGACCTCCTTCGTGACACCTATTGGTTTGTTTGAGTTTAAAAGTATGACGTTTGGGCTGTATAATGCCCCTGCTACATTTCAGGGTCTGATGGAACGGTGCCTGGGACATCTGAACTTCCAAAGTGTCTTGTTGTATCTGGATGACGTAATTGTGTATTCTACCGCCGTTTTATCCCACACTTGACAGCATTTCAACCCCTCAAGCCACCCATCTTAGCGTATATGGATTACAGTCAGCCGTTCCGGCTATATACTGATGCCAGTTTTGAAGGCCTAGTAGCCATCCTGTCCCAAAACCAAGATGGTCAAGAGCGAGTGATTGTCTATGCCAGTCGGAATCTGCGAGGAGCAGAGAAGAATGATGCCAATTATAATTCTTTCAAGTTGGAACTTCTCGTCCTGGTATGGGCCGTGACCAAGAAATTCAAAGATTATTTGGCAGCCACACCATTTACAGTCTATACCGATAACAACCCCTTGGCCTACCTCAACACTGCTAAATTGGGTGCCCTTGAACAGCGATGGGCTTCGAGGTTAGCCAACTACAGCTTCACTATCAAGTATAGAAGTCAAATGTCAATGCTGATGTGCTATCCCGGATGACCACAGGCGAAGAGCCGCCCCAAGAACACTAGTGGGAGGATGTGGAGATGCCTCCATTTGAGGTTGAGTCAATGCCAGAGAAGGTTAAAGAGCATCTCTATACCTGGAAGACTCTGCAAGATTAAAGCCGAGTCATGGGAGACCTGGTGGATTACCTCCTGACGAAAAAGGTTCCGACCCCTCTGCATCGGGCCCATTGTGACTATGAGTTCAAGCAACTGTGGCGTCAGAGGAAACGACTGTTTGTGCACAAAGGACTGTTGTATCGCAATTCTTTGAATCCGGTCTCCGGTGAACAACTACATCAGATTGTGGTTGCCAGAAGAGATGCGGCTGTGGTCCTCAACGCCCACCATGACCAGTTGGGCACTTCAGAGTTCATAAGACGGAAGCCACAGTTCGGAGAAGGTTCTACTGGATTGGGATGTGTAGCGATATTGAGGAATGGTGCGGTGAATGCTCTGTCTGCAATGTTACAAAAAATGGACGTAAGGATGTGAGGGTACCGCTCCATCCCATCCAGAGCAACAGACCTAATCAGTTGGTCGCATTAGATCCGGGTACAGCTACACTCTCACCATGGTCGACCACTTCTCCAAGTGGGTTGTTGCTCCAGTCAAAGATCTCACGGCCAGAACGGACACACAAATGTTCTACTCCAAGTGGGTACAAATGCTTGGGTGCCCAGAGACTGTCTTAACTGACCATGGACCGGCCTTCGATTGTAAGAAGCTCAAGACTACCGCCTACCATCCCCATGGAAATGGGTTATGTGAGAGGATAAATCAAGTGTTCATTCACATGCTGTGAGCAGCCTCTGTGTCACGTCATAAGGAGTGGCCTCAACTGTTACCTGAATTGGTCGAAATCTACAACAACACTGTCCACTGTTCTACTGGGTACATGTCCTTCTACCTGATGATGGGGAGGAATGGACAGCTGCCTAAGGCCCGAACCTTCGGGCTACAAGCCCCAGCTGATGACTCTCTCTTGTCACCCCACGAATGGGTATCTGATCATCAGAGGCAAATCCACGAGCCCAAGAGATTGTCAACAAAAAAATGGAGGAAACTCGACAAAGGCAACAGGATGACTACAATCGCCATGCAGCGGCCAAACCCTTACTTGTTGGTGACAAAGTCTGGTCAAAGAAGTTTCCTAGAACGGACAAGTTGGACTCCATCTGGAAGATGGAACTTACACAATAACGGCTATTCCTTACTCTGAGTCTGATGTTTACAAAGTTAGGAAGCCCGAAGGTGAACCACAGGTTGCCCACAGAAATCACCTCAAACTTTGTTTGGAGGGGGACCTGCCAGTGCTTGTGCAACCACCACTTCTTCTCATTACTACCTTGGTGCACGGAGATCAGACGGGGTTCATGCCAGGAAAGTTGACGGCGGATAACATTCGGAGGCTGTTTTTGATTCTCCAGTTACAGCCTGAGGGTGCTGTTTGTAGGGCTGTGCTTTCACTCGACGCTGCCAAAGCTTTTGACAGCATCTCGTGTAATTTATTGTGGAGTGTCATGCGTCACATGGGACTTGGGCCCCGTTTTTTGAAGTGGGGGCCATTGTTGTACGCTGCTCCTCGAACTAGAATTCGGGCTAATGCTTTACTTTCCCTTTCCTTTCCCCTGGGTATACTCCAAGGGTATCTCCTCTCCCCGTTTCTATTTGCCATAGCAATAGAGCCCTTGGTGGTACTTATTAGGGCTTCCATGGAGTTTAGAGGTTTCTGTTATGGGGATTTAGAGGAACATGTTGCCCTTTATGCAGATGATATGCTCCTCTTCCTGGGGGATGTTGCACACTCCTTGTCCCCCTTGATGGCCCTTATAGAAATGTATGGTAGTTACTCCGGCCTGTCCATCAACTGGGATAAGTCCACAATCCTTCCTCCTTCCCCTTGATCCCCTCCCCTCTATTGCTAGGGTTGGCCTCCCGGTGGTTACACAGTTTAAATATTTGGGTGCATATGTTACTGTCTTTCCCTCTGATTACGTTACTCTTAATCATGTTCCATTGCTAGACCGTAGTTCTTTCAAAGTGGCTCCTTGGCCTAAACTTCCCCTCTCCATAATTGGTAGATCTAACTTACTTAAAATGGTTCTTATGCCTCAGTTTTTGTACATTCTATATAATTCCCCTCTCTTGGTTCCTATGAAATATTTTCTTAGGATTCAGTGATTATTTAGGGAGCTTATCTGGAATGGCAAGCCGGCTAGGATTCGTCTTGAAACATTGCAACTTGGTAAGGAGGCGGGTGCTTTATCCATTCAAGATCCTTGGTTGTACTTCTTAGCATCACAGGTTCAACATTTGAAGGGGTGGGCGCAGTTTGCTACTATGGGGCGCACAAGAGATCTAGTATCAAGGCGTATTGGTAAGGTGACCCCTATTTATCTGTTGGAGATTGCTTCATAGACACTCCCCCCGACCTCCCTCCTACCTTTGTACTTATCCGTAAGGTGTGGACGAAATTTAAGACCCTTTTGCATTATCCTATATTTGTTACGTATTCTCCTCTGTGGCATAATCCTAGCCTAGCTGAATTGTGTTTGCTACCTGATGTCTCCCTCTGGGTTTTGTATCTTTCCCAGCTGTATGATGGGCCGATATTGACAATAATATAATATAATTTGCTTAATTGCGGGAGGAGTTCATGCTGCCTCAATCATTTTTTTATCGTTATCTGCAATTGCGACATGCCCTCGATAAGCAGTGATTGAATTTCGGCTCATCTGTGGTGGTTGATGAACTGTTCACTCAGATTTCTACTGAAGGTGTGATATCTGTGTTGTATAGGGACCTACTGTCTTCTTATCATGAGGCCTATCCGTTAAATACTAAGGATAAATGGGAGTTAGATGTGGGTTCCATGTCGGATGAGCAGTGGGCACAGATTGTATCTATGTCCCCACGGCTTACAGTGTCAGAAGCCCACCGGGTGTCCCAAATATTTTTTACTGCATCAGGTATATCGTACGCCCTTCTTTTTGCACAGGATTGGGCTGCAGCCGGATTTCTGCTGTCCCCACTGTTCCTTGCCCGATGCTCACTTGCTTCATGTGATGTGGGATTGTACTCATCTTGCGCACTTCTGAAATGAAGTGGGACAGCTGATTAGACGAGTGTATGGTTGTCCATTTAGTTTGTTTGCTTTTACATGTGTGCTAGGATACCTGGAGGGATTAGATGAGGATGGTGGCTTATATATTGGAATTAGCAGGATTTTATACCAAGCTCGTAAGTTGATTGCTCGGCATTGGTTTCGTCGCCTACTATTTCTGAATTGATCATAAAATTAAATCATATTATTAGACTGGAAAAAAGGGTATATATTAAGAGAAAAGCCATGAGTAAATTTGAGTCCATATGGGGTCCGTGGATAGATACCCCTGGTTTGCCTTCCACCTATTTGCGGAGGAATCCAATGGAGGTGTTTCTGGGGGGTTGGGGTCTAACCCTTGACATGGATTGTTCCCATCTTATCTAAGCCCCTATTTTGTGTTTGTCTTGGTATGTTGCTCACTGTCTAAGTCCCTGTTCTCTGTGTCAGGGTTCCGTGTACCCCTTGTTAATGCCCCCTCTCCCATACTGCTTGATATTGCACTTTCTTCTCATATGACGCTCCTGCATTATATTTGATTATGTATGTTGTTGTGATTATGCCTTTCATCTGGGGGATGATCCATTATATTGCACTGTATCATTTCTAAGGCTGGGTACCCATTACGTTTTCCCCCATATGGGAGCGCATACGGCAGGGGAGAGCTAAAAACTTTCAATCCCGTATGCCTTTCTATGTGCTCCCGCATGTAATTCATTTCAATGAGCCGACCGCAGTGAAACGTTCGGTCCGGTCGGCTAATTTTTGCCCCGACCACGGTTTTAGGTCCGGTTGTAAAAGCGCATACAGGGCAAAAATGAGCCGACTGGACCGAACGTTTCACTGCGGTCGGCTCATTGAAATGAATTACATATGGGAGCGCATAGAAAGGCATACGGGAGCACAGGTTTTTAGCTCTCCCCTGCCGTATGCGCTCCCGTATGGGGGAAAACGTAATGGGAACCCAGCCTAACATGGTTCTTTTTGTTTTATCTGCTGTGAAGGATGGACACAGGGGAGTGGAGGGGGGGGGGGTCTGTGTGGGTGGGATGGGTTTTCTGGGTTTATGTTTTTCTATTTTGTATGTTTTAATAAAAATTTCTGATTTAAAACAATAAAAAGAACACCACCTCCTCCACGTGTGGCACCCGTTCGTGAATATGTTCCTGGGGAAGGAATACATCCTTCTATGGACATCCCCATGTTTTCACCAACACAGCTGACGTACATCTGTTTGCCTCCACGACCTGTCTTGTCTCCTCTGACTCCAGCCTATGTACCTGCTCGAAGAGCTCCAGAAGTGGTCCCTGCTCCAATGGTTCCTGTTCAACCAGAAGAAACATCTGCAGCACTTCCAGATCTACTTCCAGATCCTGTCTCTCAAGAGGTGGTGCTGTGCAGATCTCAGCGGTCTACTCAGGGACAATTATATGCTTGATATCGAGAATAAAAAATAAAAATAATACATATATATATTTCCAATCAGTAACAAAATGAATATTTTTACAATAGGAGGGGGGGGTGGTCTCATTGCTGGCACCTCTAGTGATCATTAGGACATTAGAACAGTGGTCCCAACCTACTGTATCCATTGAATAGATAACTGAGAGATCTTTAAGGGTCTGAGTGCTGGGACCCATACTGATCGTCAGAACGACCTGTGGTTGTTGGTTGAACATGCATGCCCATTTAAAGTATGTGGAACCATAGAGCTTAAATTGAGTGTCGCCACACATGCTTGACCACTTCTTCATTTATACAGGGAACACAGACCCCACATCCTTTTCTAGTGATCGTGGGAATCACAGGAGCCAGACTCAGAGATTACCCTTCAAATAGATAGGTGATATTTACACCTGCCAGTTTTGTAGCAGGTTTTTTTTTTTTTTTTACTGCCATATACACATATTTTTTCTGATTCTTATGAGTCTGCTGTCCTTTAGTAGTTACCAATGTTCTTAACCTATAGTAAAATACATGTATTCTTCCATAAAAACATGCTCTCTGGATTTAGTACTACAAAAGTAACCTCCCCCTAGAAACATTACCTCTATGGTAAAATATCCTTAGGCTATGTTTAAACAGTGTTTTTTCATGTGTATTTCATTTGTAAAAATGTATCAACAAAATCATGGACAAATTGCATAGCCTATTTGTAGAAGGTATGCCTGATATAAGCTATACCTAGGATCACAGAAATCAGTCTCTTTCAGGAATGTGTGTTGCGACAAAGCAGAAAACCTGAAAAAGAAAATACTTTGCAGATACAATTGTTAGCCCTCTTCACACTGGAGCACTCAACTTGTAGTGCTAGATACGGATGCATTTTTACAGCCTCGAAAATAGGAGACATTTCACCTATTAACGTGGCTGTAAAAATGCGTCCATATTTTTACATATTTGGTGCACAGACAACTACTTTCCTATTGTAGTATAGAGCTGTAAGGATTCTGTGTCCTCCTGTACTGGCTCTGTAGGGCTGATGCAAGGATTTTTAGTTACACAAACAAAGGTGCATTTTGGTAATCCACCCGCCCCCAGTAGGAAGGTATAAAGGTAATTGCCCCCCCCCCACCATCATTAGGTAGATGCCCCCATAGGTAATCTCCCCTGGTAGGTAGGTAATGGACCCCAGCTCTTATAATCTGTTAAGTGGAGGAGGGGCCTTCACCTGGTTGCGCTTCACTGAGTGTCGTGTCACAGTTTGCCACAGAAGTGAATTAAAGTTCTACAGTCTCGTTGCCATGACTCACCCCCATAAGAATCCTTGTTTGGGTAGTAAGTAATAAGGGCATTTAGAAAGTTCATCAAAAAGCTGTCTACATCTGCATCAGACATTCTTAAGTTCACATGCAAAAGCACCAAAGCTAAGAGGAAAAATCAGAGAAAGTTTCATCATCTTAAAGGGGTAGTGACTAGCATCTTGTATTATCAAGCTGTACTTCTTTAAGCTGCATTTAAAATGTATAACCTGTATTGAACTGCATCAGGAGTTAAGTAAAGTTAAAGCTGTTGTCCCATAGGGCTGCCTGCCTACTTTCCCAGCCTACTTGAGAATCCGTTCTAAGCGATGGATCCTCAACTAGATGGCAGTCCCTGTTCTGAGTAACTTCAGGGGCATAACAAGACAATAAACAAACACTGTACAGATGTCAGAGAAGCAGGTCAGGACACATTAGTTAAACAGGCAAAGAGAAAGATACAAAACAGAGGAGATAAACAGACAAGCGGTAAAAGTGTAATCAGACAGGCCAAATTCAAACTATGTCAGGTAGTCACTTAGCCAAGGGTCAAAATACACAGGATAGGATAGGGCAGAGCCTAGCCGCAGACTAAGATGGATGTGTGAGCCTGCAGCTCTCCATCCTAGCACGCTCCCAACACCTCTCTCACCCTTCTCATCAGCATGAATATGGGCAAAATAGCGGAAACTACTGTGACCCCACTGAATCCCCGGGACCGGGGAAAAACCAAGCCGACACGGCTAAATTCCTCAAAAAGAAGAATGCAAGCTCTCCAGCCAGGCCTCCCAAGATGGTGCCTGTGACTTCCCCTAACCAGGCTTCTGAGGATGATGCAGACTCTGCTGGAGATGAGGAGAGAGCTACACCTGCGGTGGTCACACAGCACTTCCTCAAGACTTTTATGAAAAAAGCACTCTCTGAAGCCTTAAAGGGGTACTCCGCCCCTAGACATCTTATCCCCTATCCAAAGGATAGGGGATAAGATGTCAGATCGCCGGGGTCCCGCTGCTGGGCACCTCGGGGATTGCTGTTGCAGCACCCCGCTATTATTACTGCGCAGAGCGAGATCGTTCTGCACGTAATGACGGGCAATACAGGGGCCGGAGCATCGTTACGTCACGGCTCCGCCCCTCGTGACGTTACGGCCCGCCGCCCGTCAATACAAGTGTATGGGAGGGGGCGATGTCATGAGGGGCGGAGCCATGACGCCACGCTGCTCGGGCCCCTGTATCGCCCGTCATTACGTACAGAGCGAACTGTAATGTGCTGTAATGATAGCGGGGTGCTGCAGTGGCGATCCCCGGGGTTCCCAGCAGCGGGACCGCAGCAATCTAACATCTTATCCCCTATCCTTTGGATAGGGGATAAGATGCCAGGGGCGGAGTACCCCTTTAAAGCCAGTGATTGCCGCCTTGACTTAAATCAAGACAGAGGTACACACCATCGGTTACAGAACGGAGGCCCTGGAAGTAGCGTTCTCTGGTATGGATGCCCACTTTGAAATGCTGGTGAGTAAATTGGCGGCCCACGTTAATACTGCACTGTCACTGATCGAAGGTCAAGAAAACCGAAGCCGCAGGAAGAACGTCAGATTTAAGTATTCCGCCATGGACATTTTCACCAATCTCCTGGGCCCAGAAATAGCTGCACAAGTCACCATTGAGAGAATACACAGAGCATTGCGCCCTAAACCTAAATCCTCGGAACCCCCAAAGAATGTGATATGTGGACTGCTATCTTATGTGGACACTGAGTACATACTGCAAGCTGCGTGAGATCACAGACCGCTCATATGTGGAGATGCTGAAGTCACAATGTACCAAGATATCTCTCCCACCACATTGGCAAAGCGCAGGCTCCTTAAACCACTACTGGAGAAACTAAGAGAAAGAAATCTCCCCTATGCATGGCTCTTCCCATTCAGACTCTCCATTAACTTTAACGGCAGAAGGATCACGGTCCGGTCACCGGAGGACTTGGAGGCGGTTTGGTCAACCACAGATATTGCACCTATGGACATTCCGACTTTGCTCCCTGCGCCGATATGCCACTGCTACCGTCGCTCCTGAGACAGGAAGAATGGAAACAGGTCTCCAGACAGAAGACCAACAAAATGAAGAAGACACCTGTTAAAGGACAGCCACCGCCTTGCTGAGAGACACTAGCTGCGAACCCGATCCAGGCTCGGTACTCAGGTTAACTTGGGACGTTCTGACTATTCTCCTATATGTCGACTGAATGTCTTTGATCTACACTATTGTGAATATCTGTTCCTTCACCTTTTAGTGGCCGACCTTGAATCAATGGCCTTGAGTAATTTAATGCCACTGATGGAGTTGGATCATGTTATTTCTATATAGTCATATTGCACTTCAGTTATGTTTATAGCTGTGGTTTTGGTACATAGTACCCACTACTGATATTCTGCTTCATGCATACTATGTTATATAGTAGGTAGGTTCTATACTACTTGAAGTAGAGTGTTCTTACCCCGTTATATGCATCCCCCCCCCTCAATTTTATTCTTTACCCTATTGACTTCACACTCATCCCCATTTGGGATTCTCTAACCTTTCTATGCACTTGTCCCTGTATACTTCTCCTGTTAACCTTCTTTCTCCAACTTGGCCTAGGTGTTACCTTTAATACTGTTACGCCTAGCGCTCCGGGTCCCCGCTCCTCCCCGGAGCGCTCACGGCGTCTCTCTCCCTGCAGCGCCCCGGTCAGTCCCGCTGACCGGGAGCGCTGCACTGACATGGCCGTCGGGGATGCGATTCGCACAGCGGGACGCGCCCGCTCGCGAATCGCGTCCCAGGTCACTTACCCGTCCCGGGCCCCTCCTGTCATGTGCTGGCGCGCGCGGCTCCGCTCTCTAGGGCGCGCGCGCGCCAGCTCTCTGAGACTTAAAGGGCCAGTGCACCAATGATTGGTGCCTGGCCCAATTAGCTTAATTGGCTTACACCTGCTCCCTGGCTATATCTGATCACCTCCCCTGCACTCCCTTGCCGGATCTTGTTGCCCTGTGCCAGTGAAAGCGTTTAGTGTTGTCCAAGCCTGTGTTACCTGAACCCTTGCTATCCATCTTGACTACGAACCTTGCCGCCTGCCCCCGACCTTCTGCTACGTCTGACCTTGCCTCTGCCTAGTCCTTCTGTCCCACGCCTTCTCAGCAGTCAGTGAGGTTGAGCCGTTGCTAGTGGATACGACCTGGTTGCTACTGCCGCAGCAAGACCATCCCGCTTTGCGGCGGGCTCTGGTGAACACCAGTAGCTTCTTAGAACCGGTCCACCAGCACGGTCCACGCCAATCCCTCGCTGACACAGAGGATCCACTACCTGTAAGCCGAATCGTGACAGTAGATCCGGCCATGGATCCCGCTGAGGTGCCGCTGCCAAGTCTCGCTGACCTTCCCTCGGTGGTCGCTCAGCAATCGCAGCAGATTGCCCAACAAGGACAGCAGCTGTCGCAGTTGACCGCCATGTTACAGCAACTTCTGCCTCTGCTACAGCAGCAACCATCTCCTCCGCCAGCTCCTGCACCTCCTCCGCAGCGAGTGGCCGCTCCTAGCCTCCGCTTGTCCCTGCCGGACAAATTCGATGGGGACTCTAGACTCTGCCGTGGATTTCTGTCTCAGTGTTCCCTGCATATGGAGATGTTGTCGGACTTGTTTCCTACAGAACGGTCTAAGGTGGCGTTCGTAGTGAGCCTTCTTTCAGGAAAGGCCTTGTCTTGGGCCACACCGCTCTGGGACCGCAATGATCCTGCCACAGCCACAGTCCAGTCCTTCTTCGCTGAGGTCCGTAGTGTCTTCGAGGAGCCAGCCCGAGCTTCTTCTGCCGAGACTGCCCTGCTGAACCTGGTCCAGGGTAATTCTTCAGTGGGCGAGTACGCCATCCAATTTCGTACTCTTGCTTCCGAATTATCATGGAATAACGAGGCTCTCTGCGCGACCTTTAAAAAAGGCCTATCCAGTCGCATCAAGGATGTGCTGGCCGCACGAGAGATTCCTGCCAACCTGCAAGAACTTATCCATTTGGCCACCCGCATTGACATGCGTTTTTCTGAGAGACATCAAGAGCTCCGCCAGGAAAAAGACTTAGATCTCTGGGCACCTCTCCCACAGTATCCGCTGCAATCTACGCCTGGGCCTCCCGCCGAGGAGGCCATGCAAGTGGATCGGTCTCGCCTGACCCAGGAAGAGAGGAATCGCCGTAGGGAAGAAAATCTTTGTCTGTACTGTGCCAGTACCGAGCATTTCTTGGTGGATTGCCCTATCCGTCCTCCACGTCTGGGAAACGCACGCACCCAGCTCACGTGGGTGTGGCGTCTCTTGGTTCAAAGTCTGCTTCTCCACGTCTCACGGTGCCCGTGCGGATTTCTTCTTCAGCAAACTCCTCCCTCTCAGCCGTGGCCTGCTTGGACTCTGGTGCCTCTGGGAATTTTATTCTGGATTCTTTTGTGAATAAATTCCGCATTCCGGTGACCCGTCTCGTCACGCCGCTCTACATTTCCGCGGTCAATGGAGTCAGATTGGATTGCACCGTGCGTTACCGCACAGAACCCCTCTTGATGTGCATTGGTCCCCACCACGAAAGGATTGAATTTTTCGTCCTCCCCAACTGCACCTCTGAGGTCCTCCTCGGTCTGCCTTGGCTCCAGCTTCATTCTCCCACCCTCGACTGGACCACCGGGGAGATCAAGAACTGGGACTCTGCTTGCCACAAGAGATGCCTCTCCCCCCCTCCCAGTCCCGTCAGGCAAGCCTCAGTGCCTCCTCATGGCCCCCGTCCTTGTGTCACCCTGCCCCGTGCCAAGCTTCACCCTCTGCCCTCCCTCCCCATTCCCACTTCTGCTGTACTGCCTGCCTTTGAGGAAACCCTCCATTCACTCCCGGTGTCCTCGTCCCAGGTAAAGCAGTTGTCGGACAAAAAAAGGGGGAGACCTAAGGGGGGGGGGTACTGTTACGCCTAGCGCTCCGGGTCCCCGCTCCTCCCCGGAGCGCTCACGGCGTCTCTCTCCCTGCAGCGCCCCGGTCAGTCCCGCTGACCGGGAGCGCTGCACTGACATGGCCGTCGGGGATGCGATTCGCACAGCGGGACGCGCCCGCTCGCGAATCGCGTCCCAGGTCACTTACCCGTCCCGGGCCCCTCCTGTCATGTGCTGGCGCGCGCGGCTCCGCTCTCTAGGGCGCGCGCGCGCCAGCTCTCTGAGACTTAAAGGGCCAGTGCACCAATGATTGGTGTCTGGCCCAATTAGCTTAATTGGCTTCCACCTGCTCCCTGGCTATATCTGATCACCTCCCCTGCACTCCCTTGCCGGATCTTGTTGCCTTGTGCCAGTGAAAGCGTTTAGTGTTGTCCAAGCCTGTGTTACCTGAACCCTTGCTATCCATCTTGACTACGAACCTTGCCGCCTGCCCCCGACCTTCTGCTACGTCTGACCTTGCCTCTGCCTAGTCCTTCTGTCCCACGCCTTCTCAGCAGTCAGCGAGGTTGAGCCGTTGCTAGTGGATACGACCTGGTTGCTACTGCCGCAGCAAGACCATCCCGCTTTGCGGCGGGCTCTGGTGAACACCAGTAGCTTCTTAGAACCGGTCCACCAGCACGGTCCACGCCAATCCCTCGCTGACACAGAGGATCCACTACCTGTAAGCCGAATCGTGACAAATACTCTCTCAAATCCCTCCTTGAGGCCCTTCCCCCTCTCTCCCCTTCCTCTTCCCCCCCATCCCCTGCCCCCCCTTTTTTCTTCCCCTCTTACTCCACACTTTCACTGAATACGCATTCTGTATTCCCTCACAATTTTGTACTTCCCTTCTCTTCATGACATTTGGATACCTCCTCGCATCAGGTATAGGGCAGATGCTAAATATCTTCTATTCCAAGAAGTAATTACGACCTGGTCAGAACTCTCCCCATCTCTTGCCCCTTCTATTTCTCCTCTACTTCCTTCTAGCTTGATACCTGCGGTTGTGGGTTGGCTCGCTCACACTTTTCAGTCAATGTGGGACAGATTACACAAGGTTTCTGTAACCCAGTTATTCCGGGATGGAGTGGTGCCAACCTCAGAGACTTTGAGGGCACTGTTGCCCCTGCAAAGATATTCCTTCCTACACATAAACCACTTTACCACCTGCTGTTTCTCCTTTCTGGAAAAATGTGGTCAACTGAGAAAATTAACCTAGTTTGAGGAGCTATTCCTTAATCCACAACCCAGCAAGAGGAAATTGTCAAATTGTCTATCATTCATTCTATCTGCACAAAGCCAACCTCCTCCACACTTTGTGGACTCATGGGCGAAGGAGCTGAGGTTGACCTTATCAGACACAGACATAGCACTAGTACTCCTACACTCCAGGAGGCCCATTATAAAGTTGTCTCTAGATGGTATAAAACACCAGAATTTCTATATACTCACAAACTGTCTGCAACCAACCTTTGCTGGCACTGTAAAACACACATAGGAACCCACACACATTTGGTAGACCTGCCCAGCCATAACGTCCTTTTGGAAGGAGGTTACTACTACAATTGATTCTATCATGAAATCTAGGATCCCCCTCTCTCCGGCTTAGTGGCCCATTTGCTGGCAGCTGCAAAATCCATAATTCTGCTCCACTGGCTCCAAACTGAACCACCCTCAGTGGGAGAATGGCTTTCTATGGTCCACCAGGTGTGTAGATTTGAGGAGATGCATCATAGAGCAATGAGAACTCATGATAAATTCTTGAAAATTTGGAGAACCTGGTTACAATCTGAATATGGCAAACGACAAGTGGTATAATGTGATGTTCCATTAACATTCAGTTTGAAATTGATTGTGACAATTACCGCACATCATTTTGTGACAAGTGGTGAAAATTGCTGTGGAGGCATCGCACAATCATTCTGTACTGACAGAGCCGCTTCCACATGCCACAAATTGGATCTAGGTTCTTGAAAATGTGATCTTAGCAGGGCCACCTGCTACTTATTTGATTTGCTTAACCTTATGGCTTGTCCTTCTTGGTGCAGCAATTTCAATGTTAAAGTGTATTTTATTACCATCAGTGCCAAAATAACATATATAAAATAACAAGCCTATTATTATTTTCTTTTGTAAGATAAAATTGTCTTGGCTTAAGTAATGTTCTTTCGGGAAGTGTCTTTACTGGAAGGTGGGGGGTGGGGATGCTGATCACAGAGAACAGCTCTTGACTATATAAGAACACGTGTACTCTATAAGAAAATTACAGGGATATTGTAGACTGAAGCATCCCGACCAGTACCCTCTCATACTTGTTTAGCTGTGAGCCATTCCTTTTGCAGACAAAGAAATATCCCCAGTATTTTCCTATATTTCTGGTTACTGATCACAGTGAGACCAGGGGATATGTACATTACTCATAGCCGAAACCTAAAATTTATTAAAGAATTTATGTACATACCGTATTTTTCGCCCTATAGGACGCACCGGCGTATAAGACGCACCCAATTTTTAGGGGCAAAATCTAAAAAAATAAAGATTTTGAACCCAATAGTGGTCGTCAACCTGCGGACCTCCAGATGTTGCAAAACTACAACTCCCAGCATGCCCGGACAGCCGTTGGCTGTCCAGGCATGCTGGGAGTTGTAGTTTTGCAACATCTGGAGGTCCGCAGATTGAAGATCACTGCATAGGAGGTAATACTCACGTATCCCCGCCGCTCCGGACCCGTCACCGCTGCCCTGGATGTCGCTCCATCGCTGTCGCCGTGTCCCCATCTCTCCGGAACGTCTCTGCTGCCGGCCGGGTATCCTCGCTCTCCGTCGCCGTCATCACGTCGTTACGCACGCCGACGCACGTACGCGACGACGTGACGACGAGGAAGGAGAGCGCCGGCATACAGGGGATCCCTGAACGGAGAAGACACCGAGGAGGCAGGTAAGGTCCCTCCCGGTGTCCTGTAAGCACTAACCCGGCTATTCAGTCGGGCTGTTCGGGACCGCCGCAGTGAAATCGCGGCGGTCCCGAACAGTCCGACTGAACAGCCGGGTTAGTGTCACTTTCCCTTCAGACGCGGCGGTCAGCTTTGATCGCCGCGTCTGAAGGGTTAATACAGGGCATCACCGCGATCGGTGATGTCCTGTATTAGCCGCGGGTCCCGGCCGTTGGTGGCCGCAGGGACCGCCGCGAAAGGGGTGTATTCGCCGTATAAGACGCACCGACTTTTTCCCCCCAGTTTATACAGGTCATGTAAGTCTATGTACAGTGCAGCATTTTCCTATGGCTGTATTCTCCTATGTCACCTTTTTATTTTGCTCTGATGAATCTAAGGGCCCACGCACATGACAGAAATTCAGCATGGATATATTCCGTATGCAGCAGCCGCCACTGATATCTAACCGCGACATGAATGCATAATTGTAATATAATGTATTATATTACATTACAGTTACGTTTTATAGCAACAATCATACAGTGACAGGTTCAGTTCATGACCTATAATGTGTTAACAAAATGATGAAAATGATTTGTACTATTATTGATAAATGGAAGAAAGGCAGCTCCATGTTCCCTATATTTCTCAGCGTGGTCTCATCACAAGCACGCTGCTTTATTTCACCCACTTTCACTTGTGGCTAAACTGAACTTTCATGGTTCTGCTCTTTAAAGGGTATGTCTACATGATGGAATTTCCACACAAAGATTCTGCAGCAGCAGAGTCCTGTTGATATTAATAGGATTCTGCAGCACTGTGCACACGGTGGCATTACCGTTGCAAATGATCGGATATCCCGATTCCGGTGTTCGCAGAAAGAATAGACATGTCTATTCTTCCTGGGAATAGGGTTGCCATCTTTCTAGCAAAAAAAATAAAATACCGGCAACATCACAGGATACGCATATGCGGGGGGAAATATTACCATTTTTGTTTTGATGTGACTTTTTAATCGCTTTTTGTAATTAAATTTGGGAGTTGCAGTTAGTTACTAACTACAACTCCCAAGATGCCCTGATACAGCCTATGGCTCATCAGCTGCCCAAAACAAAAACTACAACTCCCAGCATGTTGGACTATATAGTAGTATGTAGTATAGGTCACTGTTTGCCAACCAGGGGTGCCCCCAGCTGTTGCAAAACTACAACTCCCAGCATGTTGGACTATATAGTAGTATGTAGTATAGGTCACTGTTTGCCAACCAGGGGTGCCCTCAGCTGTTGCAAAACTGGAACTCCCAGCATGTTGGACTGTATAGTAGTATATAGTATAGGTCAGTGTTTCTAAACCAGGTGTGCCCCAGCTGTTGCAAAACTACAACTTCCAGCATGCCCAGAAAACCGTTAGCCGTTGGCTCTGGTTTGAAAACACTGGTATAGGTTTTGGTGCTACTTTCCAGGTGATGGAGGATTGGTTGGATAAATACCGGCCACTGCATTGCCGGCACAGCCAGTATTTTGGCCACCCTGACGGTATTTTTTATATTAAAAATACTGGCCAGGTGGCAACCCAAACCTGGGAAGTCCGCATGGAAATGCATTGCCATCTATGAGGGCAGTTCCGAGTGGTCCTAGCCAGGGGCGGACAAATCCTATGTGCAGCATGTTCAGCTGCACAGGGGCCGCCACTACACATGGGCCCTCAGGCACTGGCCAAGGGCCCCCTTGAGAGAGAAGTGCAGCTGGTGAGGATCCAGGACAGTTGTCCCGATCCCCACTCAGACAAGCGCTATTTTTTTTTTACAATCCCTGCGCTGCTCCTGCTCTGGTATCATTAGGGAGACAGGCAGTAGCGCAGGGATGAAGGTATCTGATTCATGGCTCCGCCCCCAGCACAGGAAGAGGACGGAGGCCGAGAGCTGACAGGCCTCCCAGGAGCACAGCGGCTGTGAGGGGAAGTTATGTCCCCTGTCCTGCCTTTCTTCTCACTAGCAGTATAACCTGGGGCTGGGGGGGTAGCAGCCCAGTGGGGTCACTTTCCCTGCTCCGGGGTCCACAGGTCACCTACAGGTCACATTACAAGAACAATTTTTGGGAAAAATTGCGGCAAAAATGGCGCGGTTTTTACCGCGATTTCGAAAATTCACTGTAAAACTGCGCCATTTTTGCCGCGATATTTCAAAAAATTGTTCTTGTAATGTGACCTGTAGGTGACCTGTGGACCCCGGAGGAGGGAAAGTGACCCCACTGGGGCCACAACATGTGGACACACTACTTGTTTATTTATCATTAATCTTTTAAGGCAGTGTTTCCCAACCAGGGAGCCTCCAGCTGTTGCACAACTACAACTTTCGGACAGCTAAAGACTGTTCGGGCATGCTGGGAGTTGTAGTTTTGCAACAGCTGGAGGCACACTGGTTGGTAAACACAGGGGTGGACACAGACAACAGAGGGCCCCTGTGCAAAGAATATGCCTGCCCCCCCCCCCCCCCCACCCAGGTAATATGTTTGCCAGGTAAGCAGGTAGTACGTTTGCAAGTAGTAAATTAGGTAAGTAGAACATTCTCTAATTCTTTGCCGCTAGGTAGGTAGGTTACCGTATATACTCGAGTATAAGCCGACCCGAATATAAGCCGAGGCTCCTTATTTCACCCCAAAATCCCAGGAAAAAAAAAAAAAATAAATAAAAAAAATAAAAAAAATAAAAAAGTTGTTGACTCGAGTATAAGCCTAGGGTGGGAAATACATCATCCCCCCTGTCATCATCCAGACCCCCGTCATTAACACCCTCATCATCATCACCCTGTCATCTTCCCCCTTTCATCATCCCCTTTTCATCATCACCGCCTGTCATCATCCCCCCTTCATCATCCCAGACCCCCCCTTCATCATCCCCTTGTCATCATCCCACACCCCCCTTCATCATCCCCTTGTCATCATCCCCTTGTCATCATCTCCACCCCCCTTCATCATCCCCCTGTCATCATCCTCTTGTCATCATCCTCTTGTCATCATCCCACACCCCCCCTTCATCATCCCCCTGTCATCATCCCACACCCCCCCCCCTTCATCATCCCCTTGTCATAATCCCACACCCCCCCCCTTCATCATCCCCTTGTCATCATCACCACATGTCATCATCATCACCGCTTGTCAATGTCTGATACAGTGGTCTTCAACCTGCGGACCTCCAGATGTTTCAAAACTACAACTCCCAGCAAGCCTGGGCAGCCATCGGCTGTCCGGGCTTCTTGGGAGTTGTAGTTTTGAAACCTCTGAAGGTCCGCAGGATGAAGACCACTGCGGCCTTCGACATCATCCAGCCCCCTCTCACCCCCTTTAGTTCTGTACTCACCTCCGCTCGGCGCTGGTCCGGTGCTGCAGGACTGTCCGGTGTGGAGGTTGTCCGGTGGGATAGTGGTTCCGGGCTGCCATCTTCACCGGGGGGCCTCTTCTCCGCGCTTCGGGCCCGGAATAGAGGCGTTGCCTTGACGATGACGCAGAGGGACGTTGGTAATGAACGTACCTCTGCGTCGTCATCAAGGCAACGTGACTATTCCGGGCCCGAAGCGTGGAGAAGAGGCCCCCCTCGATGAAGATGGCAGCCCGGAACCACTATCCCACCGGACGACCTCCCCGCCAGACAGTCCTGCAGCACCGGACCAGCGCCGAGCGGAGATGAGTACAGAACTAAAGGGGGTGAGAGGGGCTAGATGATGTCGAAGGCCGCAGTGGTCTTCAACCTGCGGACCTCCAGAGGTTTCAAAACTACAACTCCCAGCAAGCCCGGACAGCCGATGGCTGCCCGGGCTTGCTGGGAGTTGTAGTTTTGAAACCTCTGGAGGTCCGCAGGTTGAAGATCACTGAGGGCGGAGAGTTCACTCGAGTATAAGCCGAGGGGGGTGTTTTCAGCACGAAAAATCGTGCTGAAAAACTTGGCTTATACTCGAGTATATACGGTATATGTTTGTTAGGTAGGCAGGAAAAGCATTTGCTAGGTAGGTAATATGTTTGGTTGGTAGGTAGGCAGGTATATGTTTGGTTGGTAGGTGGGTGGCCACGTTACATTTGGTAGGTAGGCCCTTAGTCCAGTGTTTTCCAAACAGGCTTTGGCTGTTTGGGCATGCTGGGAGTTGTAGTTTTGCAACAGCTGGAGGCACTCAGGTTGGGAAACACTGGACTAAGGGCCCAACTACCCACCAAAATGCCACCTTCTGCTGCCATACTCTAACTTCCAGCTTAAGACTGTCCGAGCATGCTGGGAGTTGTAGTTTTGCAACAGATGGAGAGACAATGTTTCGAAAACACTGCCGTAGTTAGTGTTTCCCAACCTGGGGGCCTCCAGCTGTTGCAAAACTACAACTCCCAGCATGCCCGGACAGTCTTAAGCTGGGAGTTAGAGTTTTTCAACAGCTGGAGGCACCCAGGTTGGAAAACAATGGACTAAGGACCTACCTACCAAACCTGAGTGTCTCCAGCTGTTGCAGAACTATAACTCCCAGCATGCCTGGACAGCTAAAGACTGTCAGGGGAATGCTGGGAGTTGTAGTTTTGCAACAGCTGGAAGTCCCCAGGTTGGAAAATACTGACTAAGGCAGTGTTTTCAAAACAGTGTCTCTCCAGGTGGTCCAAAACTACAACTCCCAGCATTCCGGGACAGTCTCTAGCTGTCAAGGCATGCTGGAAGTTATAGTTTTGCAACAGCTGGAGGCACACTTATTTGTAAACACTGGTGTAACACTGGAGGCACACTGATTTGTAAAACTGGTGCTGAAACAATGATGACACTGAGCGCACCGTGATTCACTGAACTGCAGGAAAAGCAGAAGGCGGCGAACAGAGAACGGGACACCAATATTGGAGCAACGGGGGAGCATAGACAGTTGAGTTAGTTTCTTTTGGAAAAATTTTCATCCCTGGCACAGTGGATAAAACTAAAATAAAATACTAAAAAAAGCCAGCAAGTAGAAGTAAAACGTCCGTCTTTATTCAGGGTTCTTCCTTAAAAGCCTTCACGGTGGCAGACAAACCGTGAACATATCAAAAATATGAAATATTGCACAAACAGAGGGGGGTCCCAAGCATGGCTGACGCGTTTCTGATCTATCGATCCTTACTCATAGCCAGTAGATCCTCAAATGAGGCACCTTTATATACTCCAGGGCATTTTCCCCATTCCCACAGGAAGGGGAGGGACAGGTCCACATCACATGTGCGCGTGATTAAAACAAAAACATGGGACCAAACACAGATAAATTATTCGGAGACATATCAGTAATGTCATATTAAATCTGTTTTGCTATTTAGACCATGGGGTTGAATGCAATTCAAAAGATAAATCCACATGATTTCCCTATTGTGGAGGGATCGAATATGGTCACCTCCCCTTTTATTTAGCTTCACCTTCTCAATGCCTGAGAACCTGAGGGAAGTGGTGTCTGAATGATGATATATTAGAAAATGTTTAGATATGTTAGAAATGTTCGAGCTTAAAGGGCCAGCAGCATGTCTAATGTGCTCTTGCATGCGTTTTTTAAGGGACCTTTTGGTGGAACCCACATATGTTAAGTGACATTGTGTGCACATGATTTTATATACAACAAAAGTGCTATCACAGTTTATAAAGTTGTGAATGACATGGCATTTACCATCCACCGTACCTTCTATTTTCTGGCATTTTTCGGCAAAGGGACATACCACACACCGCGATTTACCGCACTTGTGGAAGCCCTTGGTGCTAATCCACTGGGTGGTAACCCTAGCCGTGTCCACCATACTGGGAACAAGGAGACTGGATAAAGTAGGTGCCCGCCTCGCTGCAAATCTCACACCTGACTTTATAATCTCCCCTACTGTGGGATCTGTTGATAGCAAAGGTAAGTGTTTAATTACAATGTGTTTGATGTCATTAAATTCTGGACAAATGTAGGACAATTTTGTGATTCAGTTGGTTGCTTACTTGTAAAAAGGGATTTTCGATCCATAGGATCCACTCTCGACCGAGCTTTTTTCAAGAGCCATCCAGGGTAACCTCGAGCCGCCAGGCGTGTGCATGCTGCATCAGCTTCCCTGCGGTACACCTCGGCGGAAGAACTGTTCCGCTTAATTCGTATAAGTTCACCTACTGGTATGGCTCTTACTGTTTGTTTGGAATGGCATGAATTCGCCCTTCGGATGGTATTGCCTGATATCTTTTTTCTGTAAGGATCAACCTCTATTTTATTTGTATCAGGGTTGCCACGTAATATGACATCCAAAAAGGGGGTTTCACTTTTACACCATGTGTGGGTAAACGTAAGATTGAACCGATTATTATTGATATATGTCATGAATGCATCAACGGTCAGATGGTCAGACGACCAAATGATGACCACATCGTCTACATACCTCCCATACCATGCAAGGCATGTGGAAAATGGATTGGTGTCAGAAAAACTGCTCCTCCCACCAAAAAACAAAAAGCTTAGCCCGAGCTGGTGATGACTTTGCTCCCATTGAAGCACCCGTGCGCTGCAAATAAAAATTGTTACCAAACATAAAATAATTGTGTTTTAACACAAAATCTACCACCTCAATAATGTAATGTCTCAAATCCACAGAATATTTAGAAAATCTCATCAGTATATCCGAGATAGCTGATAATGCCAGGTTTTTCGGAATACTGGAATAGAGCGATTCAATGTCGCAAGTAAGCCACGACAGAGAATCGCTCCATGTGAATTCATCCATGATTTTTAGCAAGCGCTTAGTGTCCTTGATATAACTTGGGCATTGCATAACCAGAGGTTGCAGTACTGAGTCCAACCACTCGCATAGGTGCTCGTTATGGGATCCGATCCCCGCCACGATCGGACGCATCGGCGGCGGGAATCGGTCCTTATGCAGCTTGGGTAGCGAGTGGAAGATAGGAATAATTGGAGCAGGCACGAAAATATAATCCACTTCTTTTTGGGTCAAAATAGATCTGGCTTTCCCCTCTTCCAACAGAGTCAACAGTTCTTTTTTTAAAGGTTCAGTGGGATCCCCACAAAGTTTAAGGTAAGTTTTATCATCAGATAGTAGATTTTCATTTAAATTGATATACCGTCCCATGTCCATACATACTACCGAGCCGCCTTTATCGGCGGATCGGATCGTCAAATTTTTGTTTTTCTTTAATTTCTTTATGGCAGCAGCCTCCTTTTTATTCAAATTAGGACGAGTTGTATTGGACATTACTTTTGATTGTAGATTAACCAAATCTTTCATGATAAGGTCCTGGAACCAATCAAAAATTGCTGGTCTGGTCTGTATGGGGTAAAAATTTTGGTTTTTAGTGGAGAAGGTATGGGCAGTATTCACTTCATCACAAATTGATATCCCACTATTTTCAAGGAGACAGAGATCTCTAAAAGCAATTTGTTCTGCTAACGTATGCATTAGTGGTAAATCAGGGTTTATAGAAAGTTGAGGTGGGTCCGATGGTTCATCAGCATTTTCCACCAAAAAATGTTTCTTAACTGTTAAAGTTCTCACAAATTTAATTATATCCAAAATTGTCCGATAAACATCAAAATGATGTGTAGGAGAGAAACCCAGTCCTTTCCACAGGACCGAGGTTTCTTCATCTGTAATGATTTGTGCAGAAATGTTAATGACTTGAAAATCCTCTTTTATTACTTTTTCCGTTTGTCCTTGTTACGCTCCGAAACTCTTCTTTCTATGTTTTCTGCCACCGCGCCTTCCTCGTTTTTTGACTGTCTTCTCGCATTGCGATTCTTGTGAGTGTTCACATATTGCGGTTCTGAGTCCCCGCTAGTGTCCGTGGTATCTGAACAATCTGAATTTTCAGTAAACTCCTGGTCAGAAGAAACAGATTTGTAAATTACTTCTATTAAAAAATCTTAACCCTTTCAGTACTTATGAGCTTCTGAAGTTAAGGTTGTTATTTTCTGTCTAAGTGCTCTCTGATGACACCTGTCTCGGGAAACGCCCAGTTTAGAAGAGGTTTGCTATGGGGATTTGCTTCTAAACTGGGCGTTGCCCGAGACAAGTGTCACCAGAGAGGACTAAAAAAAACAACCTTAACTTCAGAAGGTCATAAGTACTGAAAGGATTAAGATTTTTTAATAGAAGCAATTTACAAATCTGTTTAACTTTCTGGAGCCAGTTGATATATAAAAAAAAGTTTTGGCCTGGAATACCCCTTTAAGTCTCAGGATGCCCTTGGTCCTAGTGGGGTTAAAAGGTCAAAAGATTAAAATATATAAACTAGGAAGACACTGTGAAGTACGGGGATATACTCGGCAGGCCTGGAGAAATATTTTTCTAAAAGATGTTTTTATGTACTTGATGTATTTCTAGGTGTATATTATATGTCAAAGAAGAAAGCAGCACTCCTAAAGCGTGAGTAGGTGCCTCCAGCTAGGGTCCGTGTCCAGGATTCTGCATACGTAGTTCCAAGGAAAATGTTGTGGCACTTAAGGTAGGGTGAAAAAATGAAAACTATTTATTCATCCCAAATGTGCAAAGAGCAACGTTTCAATGGTCTCACACCATAATTATAGAGTGTCTTGATAATGATGGTTTGAGACCATTGAAACGTTGCTCTTTGCACATTTGGGATGAATAAATAGTTTTCATTTTTTCACCATACCTTGAGTGCCACAACATTTTCCTTGGAACTACGTATGCAGAATCCTGGACACGGACCCTAGCTGGAGGCACCTACTCACGCTTGGAACTATATATATATATATATATATATATATATATATATACACACAAATCAAAAAATATCTTGCAGTCTCTTGTAATACCTTTTTTATTGGACTAACAGAATTTTGTAGAGACAAGCTTTCATGATTCCTCCCTTTATCAAGTCCAATAGACAAGGACTAATGATCAAAAGGCCTTTATCCATTATCAGGGAGGAATCCCAAAAGTTTGTCTCTACAAAATTCTGTTAGTCCAATAAAAAAGGTATTACAATCTGCATCACTGGACTAATATGGCTACTCACATTTACTATACAGATATACACATACCTGAAGATGGTTTAGAACCCTGTGATGTCACACATGCTTGTGATGATGTCACCGTAAGCTGTACAAGGAGGTGCGCGCCGGCTGCAGTCTCTTCAGTGTGTTTTGCATTCACAACCTGTGGTGCAAAGTGTTTGTTAGAGAGTTTCTATTTGCGATAGAGAATTCAAGATTTTGACCGTTCCTTGTCTGAAGAGAGAACCACAAGGTAAGTCTCAGCCTCTTCTATTCATACATACACAGGGCTTTTTGTTTGACAGTTTTTTTTTTATTGTTGTTGCTTTTTTTTTAGCAAAAAAAAACAAGAAATGAATTTCCAAAAGAAATAACAAAAGTTATATTCCTCATAGCATTGTGATAATACTTGGCTTAGGCATTAAACATAATAAAACGCACAGATAGTATCATGACCAGAGCTTTTTCTTGCAAAACTGCTAAAATGCAATTATGCCCAAAAAGGCCCCCAAGAAAAAGAGTCCTAATTCATGAAGTTCTAAAAGATATAAGTCTATGAGAAAGATTTGGTGGTGTAGTAAAAGAATGACAGAAAGATTAGGGCAGAAATATAATATTATATAATAGAATTCTGTGTGTACTAACAATAGAAATACTCCGGGTACTCCGAAAGGGAAAATTTTCAAATCAACTAGTGGCAGAAAGTCATATAGGGGACGGATAGATCCCAATGAGGTGGGGTAGGTTCATTATTAGTAAATGTATATAGCAGGATAGCCCAATTGTATCTACAGTATGAAGTTCACATGGCCCAGTGACCATACAGCCAAGCCCTTATAATCCGCCATTACTAGGACAGATTCAGGGTTATCAGATATTACTATGACCGGACAGGTTCAGGGTTATCAGATATTACTAGGACCGGACAGGTTCAGGGTTATCAGATATTACTAGGACCGGACAGGTTCAGGGTTATCAGATATTACTAGGACCGGACAGAATCAGGGTTGTCAGATATTACTAGGACCGGACAGGTTCAGGGTTATCAGATATTACTAGGACCGGACAGGTTCAGGGTTATCAGATATTACTAGGACCGGACAGGTTCAGGGTTATCAGATATTACTAGGACCGGACAGGTTCAGGGTTATCAGATATTACTAGGACCGGACAGGTTCAGGGTTATCAGACATTGGTAACCTCAGGGAAGACGTCTCCATATAAAACACGTATAGAGAAGCGTCTTCTTCTGAGGCTGCGATGGTCTTAGTGTTATCTTGTGGTTCTGTGCTGGACATTTCTGCTCTGTATGAAGGATCTATTGTATAATGACAGGAATGATGACATGTTGTCTAATGTGTTCACTTATCTCTCTCTCTCTCTAGTGTTTTCAGGCTCTGACCTGTGACCATGGCCTCTCCACAAGACCCATTGCTGAAGGAGGAGGAAGAAGCAATGGAGGACCATAGTGATATGGATGTAGAAAAGGGCGATATCCCTGAGAGGCAGAACCTGCCATCTCTAAGCGTGATGTCCACCGCACGTTCCATCATCACCGTAGTAATCCTCGCCTTTGTTAATTTGCTCATCTATGCAAATCGCTCCAGCGTGGCGGGGGTGCTGCCTTATATACAGAAAGCATATGACACCAATGCTAGTCTGTCCGGCTTATTGAATACATTGTTCATTGGAAGCTACGTGCTGGTCGCACCAATTGCCGGATATTTGGGCGACCACTGTAATAAGAAATATACTGTTTGCGCAGGAATCATCGTTTGGCTGAGCATGACACTTACCCTGTCATTCATCCCTGACGGGTACTTCCTGCTCTTCCTGCTGACGAGTGGACTGGTTGGAGCCGGAGAGGCGACTTTCTGCACCATCGCCCCCTCCATCATTGCAGACCTTTTTACAAGTGACCAGCGGACCCGCATGCTGAATGTGTTTTACTCCGTCATACCTGTAGGCTGCGGACTAGGATACATCATCGGGCCCAAAGTGACTGATGCAGCAAGGGGCGATTGGCACTGGGCGTTTCGAGTCACCCCTGGCCTGGGCCTCATAGCTGTGGCTTTGATGATTTTGGTCACAAAGGAGCTTCCAAGAACGACTACAAACGGGAAGAAGAATAACAAATCCCAGAAGTTTGCCAAATGGGCGACAGATCTGAAAAAACTATTTAAAAATCGAAGCTTCATGTTAACCACCATGGGATCGACGGCTGTATCCTTCATAGTGGGAGCCATAGGTGTATGGGGTCCGTCATACCTGACCCACGCACGAACACTCCTACAAGAGAAGGACCCTTGCCGTGCTGAACCGTGTGACTATCACGACATCCTAATATTTGGTGTGGTTACAGTCGTTTCCGGCATTCTGGGAGTTGTAGCAGGGACGGAGATAAGTAAAAGATATCGCAAATCCAACCCACGGGCGGACCCGCTTGTGTGTGGATGCGCGATGATGCTCTCCGCCCCTTTTCTTCTGTTGGCATTGACTTTTGGCAACATCAGCCTCGTTGCCACCAACATCTTCATCTTCATCGGAGAGACGCTTCTGTCAGTAAATTTCACCCTCATATCTGACATTATACTAAAAGTAGTAACTCCGTGGAGGAGATCTTCAGCCCTGGCCGTGCAGATGACAATCTATCACCTCCTAGGTGACGCCGGCAGCCCGTACCTCATCGGCCTGATATCTGACACCTTCGAACAAGGATATGCCAAATCCCCTCTTCTGAAATACCGCAGCCTGGAGTATGCCCTCATGACCTGCACCATAATGGCAGTCATCGGAGGGGCCTTCTTCATGGCCACGGCCCTATATATAGAGAGGGACGAAAAAGAAGCAGAGATGGAATCAGAACCTCCGTCATCCTCCTCCTCCTCACTGCTTCCTGCCGATGAGGACCGCGCTTCAGACTGAGGAAAAGTCATTGCTTACCTCTATCTCGTTTACTTCATTAAAAAAAATTAAGAAAAAAATAACTGCATTTGTTCTATGTTCCACTTTACCCCTTATTCTCTACCCAGGGGCGGACACAGACAGGAGAGGGCCCTTGTGCAAAGAATGTGCCTGTGCCCCCCCCCCCAAAAAACATCAATTGTTCAGCACCCCCCCTCCATGTGTCACTTACTCAGGTGGACCCCCATATGTCACTTGCTGTATAAGCTTCTAATTATTTATTAAGGCCTCCCATATGCCGCAGCTCATTCAAGCCCCCCACATTAGGTAGCATAGATTCCCAACATTAGGTAGCATAGATTCCCCACATTAGGTAGCATAGTTTCCTCACATTAGGTAGCATAGTTTCCCAACATTAGGTAGCATAGATTCCCTACATTAGGTAGCAGTTTCCCCACATTAGGTAGCATAGTTTGCCCACATTAGGTAGCATAGTTTGCCCACATTAGGCAGCATAGTTTCCCCACAATAGGTAGCACAGATTCCCCACATTAGGTAACATAGTTTCCCCACATTAGGTAGCATAGTTTCCCCACATTAGGTAGCACAGATGCCCCACATCAGGTAACATAGTTTCCCCACATTAGGTAACATAGTTTCCCCACATTAGGTAGCATAGTTTGCCCACATTAGGTAGCACAGATTCCCCACATTAGGTAACATAGTTTCCCCACATTAGGTAGCATAGTTTCCCCACATTAGGTAGCACAGATTCCCCACATTAGGTAACATAGTTTCCCCACATTAGGTAGCATAGCTTCCCCACATTAGGTAGCATACTTTCCCCACATTAGGTAGCATAGTTTCCCCACATTAGGTAGCACAGATTCCCCACATTAAGTAACACAGTTTCCCCACATTAGGTAGCATAGATTCCTCACATTAGGTAGCCATAGCATCCCCAAACACACAGACAGACACAGACACACACAGAGACACACTTACCTGCCCTGCGCAGCGCTTCTCCTCTCCGGCAGCAGCCTGACGAGTGACGTCACTGACGTCCTCCTGAGCGGGTCTGCAGAAGTACGTCACTTGTGTGACGTCCCTCGTCAGACCCCGGTCGGCCGGAGGCAGACTCACTGTCTAAAGTGCCCGCTGCGCTATTATACCCCGCAGCTGCTTTAGAACAGTGAGCAGCAGCGGCGGCAACCCTACCATGAACCTACTAGGCACAAAAAAAAAAAAAGGGGCAGCAAAATGCCACCCCTGAAAAGTGCCACCTGGGACTTATGGTCCCACCGGGTCCCATGGTAGGGCCGACCAGAGGCCCTGCTTTATTTTCTGCTGAAATTACATGGTGGTCCGGCTGTGAGATGGTTATACTGTGACATCACTGTGTATTATCCCTGTACTGTGACATCACTGTGTATATTATCCCTGTACTGTGACATCACTGTGTGTATTATCCCTGTACTGTGACATCACTGTGTGTTATCTCTGTACTGCAACATCACTGTTAATACTTACACTGCACTGTGACATCACTGTATATATTAAGCCTGTATACCCTAATGCCACTGTACATATTTACCTTGCACTGCGAGTGACAATATGTGCTTCATAATAAACTGTGACATCACTGTGCTTCATAATAAACTGACATCACTGTGCTTCATAATAAACTGTGACATCACTGTGCTTCATAATAAACTGACATCACTGTGCTTCATCCTGTAATTTGATGTCACTGTGTATAACAACCCTGTAGTGACATCACAGTTTATTATTCTTGAATGCTGACTTCACTGTGTATATTTTCCCGGTACAATGACATCCCTGTATAGTTACCCTCTACTGTGACAACATTGCGTTTATTAACCCTGTAGTGGCAAAACTGTTTATTGTCCCTGTACAGAGACATTACTGTTTATATTAACTTTGAACTGTGATGTCACAGTTTAATATGAAGCACAGTGATGTCACAGTTTATTATGAAGCACAGTGATGTCACAGTTTATTATGAAGCACAGTGATGTCACAGTTTATTATGAAGCACAGTGATGTCACAGTTTATTATGAAGCACAGTGATGTCACAGTTTATTATGAAGCGCAGTGATGTCAGTTTATTATGAAGCACAGTGATGTCACAGTTTATTATGAAGCACAGTGATGTCACAGTTTATTATGAAGCACAGTGATGTCACAGTTTATTATGAAGCGCAGTGATGTCACAGTTTATTATGAAGCGCAGTGATGTCACAGTTTATTATGAAGCGCAGTGATGTCACAGTTTATTATGAAGCACAGTGATGCCACAGTTTATTATGAAGCACAGTGATGTCACAGTTTATTATGAAGCACAGTGATGTCACAGTTTAATATGAAGCACAGTGATGTCACAGTTTATTATGAAGCACAGTGATGTCACAGTTTATTATGAAGCACAGTGATGTCACAGTTTATTATGAAGCACAGTGATGTCACAGTTTATTATGAAGCACAGTGATGTCACAGTTTATTATGAAGCACAGTGATGTCACAGTTTATTATGAAGCGCAGTGATGTCACAGTTTATTATGAAGCGCAGTGATGTCACAGTTTATTATGAAGCGCAGTGATGTCACAGTTTATTATGAAGCACAGTGATGTCACAGTTTATTATGAAGCACGGTGATGTCACAGTTTATTATGAAGCGCAGTGATGTCACAGTTTATTATGAAGCACAGTGATGTCAGTTTATTATGAAGCACAGTGATGTCACAGTTTATTATGAAGCGCAGTGATGTCACAGTTTATTATGAAGCACAGTGATGTCACAGTTTATTATGAAGCACAGTGATGTCACAGTTTATTATGAAGCACAGTGATGTCACAGTTTATTATGAAGCACGGTGATGTCACAGTTTATTATGAAGCACAGTGATGTCACAGTTTATTATGAAGCACAGTGATGTCACAGTTTATTATGAAGCACAGTGATGTCACAGTTTATTATGAAGCACAGTGATGTCACAGTTTATTATGAAGCACAGTGATGTCACAGTTTATTATGAAGCACAGTGATGTCACAGTTTATTATGAAGCACAGTGATGTCACAGTTTATTATGAAGCACAGTGATGTCAGTTTATTATGAAGCACAGTGATGTCACAGTTTATTATGAAGCACAGTGATGTCACAGTTTATTATGAAGCACAGTGATGTCACAGTTTATTATGAAGCACAGTGATGTCACAGTTTATTATGAAGTGCAATGATGTCACAGTTTATTATGAAGCGCAGTGATGTCACAGTTTATTATGAAGCGCAGTGATGTCACAGTTTATTATGAAGCACAGTGATGTCACAGTTTATTATGAAGCACAGTGATGTCACAGTTTATTATGAAGCGCAGTGATGTCATAGTTTATTATGAAGCACAGTGATGTCAGTTTATTATGAAGCACAGTGATGTCACAGTTTATTATGAAGCGCAGTGATGTCACAGTTTATTATGAAGCACAGTGATGTCACAGTTTATTATGAAGCACAGTGATGTCACAGTTTATTATGAAGCACAGTGATGTCACAGTTTATTATGAAGCACGGTGATGTCACAGTTTATTATGAAGCACAGTGATGTCACAGTTTATTATGAAGCACAGTGATGTCACAGTTTATTATGAAGCACAGTGATGTCACAGTTTATTATGAAGCACAGTGATGTCACAGTTTATTATGATGGACAGTGATGTCACAGTTTATTATGAAGCACAGTGATGTCACAGTTTATTATGAAGCACAGTGATGTCACAGTTTATTATGAAGCACAGTAATGTCACAGTTTATTATGAAGCACAGTGATGTCACAGTTTATTATGAGCACAGTGATGTCACAGTTTATTATGAAGCACAGTGATGTCACAGTTTATTATGAAGCACAGTGATGTCACAGTTTATTATGAAGCACAGTGATGTCACAGTTTATTATGAAGCGCAGTGATGTCAGTTTATTATGAAGCACAGTGATGTCACAGTTTATTATGAAGCACAGTGATGTCACAGTTTATTATGAAGCACAGTGATGTCACAGTTTATTATGAAGCACAGTGATGTCACAGTTTATTATGAAGCACAGTGATGTCACAGTTTATTATGATGGACAGTGATGTCACAGTTTATTATGAAGCACAGTGATGTCACAGTTTATTATGAAGCACAGTGATGTCACAGTTTATTATGAAGCACAGTGATGTCACAGTTTATTATGAAGCACAGTGATGTCACAGTTTATTATGAAGCACAGTGATGTCACAGAGACTACAGAATGTACAGCTGTACGTATGATGAAGATGGCGGGATGCTATTGAAACGTCACACATACATGGGGGAATAAAACACTTTGTTTTTGCACCTTATCTGGCAGTGCCGCTGGATCTTTAGTTTTGTAGATAGATAGATAGATGATATATAGATAGATAATAGATATGAGATAGATAGATATGAGATAGATAGATAGATGATATATAGATAGATAGATAGATAGATGATATATAGATAGATAGATAATAGATATGAGATAGATAGATAGATAGATATGAGATAGATAGATAGATAGATAGATCAGTGTATCCCAACCAGGGGGCCTCTAGCTATTCCAAAACGACAACTCCCAGCATGTCTTTGGCTTTATGAGCATACTGGGAGTTGTAGTTTTGCAACAGCTGGAGGCCCCCTGGTTGGGAAACACTGCTCTATCTATCTATCTATCTATCTATCTATCAATCATCTATCTATCCATCTATCTCCTATCTATCTATCTATCTATATCATATCTATCATCTATCTATCTATCATCTATTAATCTATCTTTCTATCTCATATCTATCTATATATCTATATATCATCTATCTATCTCTCATATCTATCTATCTTTCATCTATCTCTCATCTATCTGAGATAGATATGAGATAGATAGATAAATAGAAAGATAGATAGATACATAAATAGATGGATATAGATAGATGGATAGATAGCAAAAAGATAAAGGCAGCACCTCAGTTGTCCAGAGTAGGAGAAGAAAATGAAAAAGGAGATGGGGTGCACGCATTCCTAGAACCTGGGTCCACTGGTTCCTCAATCCAGAAAAGTAAAGATGATGCAGCACTCCACAATAATGCATAAGGTGGTGTTTATTCCAGCATGTGCAAAGACAACGTTTCACCAGTCTCTCACTGGCTTTCTTACTTTTCTAGATGGATAGATAGATAGATAGATAGATAGATAGATAGATAGATATGATATAGATAGATAGATATGAGATAGATAGATAGGAGATAGATGGATTGATAGATTAAAAAAAACTCCAGAAGAGCAGCACAACAAAATTAAGAAAACCAATGCAATGGTGCACGCTGGGTGTGGACCTTGGTGAGAGGTTCACTTGTACTAGAAAAAATCAAGAGACCAGCAGCACACAGAAAAATTAGTGCAAAAAAGGTGGAGATTTATTGCATTATCCCAGTGTACAAAAGAAGCGACGTTTCAGCGACCTCTCGTCGCCGTTCTCAAGCTCGCTGAAACGTCGCTTCTTTTGTACACTGGGATAATGCAATAAATCTCCACCTTTTTTGCACTAATTTTTCTGTGTGCTGCTGGTCTCTTGCTTTTTTTTTTTGGATAGATAGATAGATAATAGATAGATGATTGATATAGATCGGTGTTTCCCAACTAGGGGGGCCTCCAGCTGTTGCAAAACTACAACTCCTAGTATGCTCATAAAGCCAAAGGAATGCTGGGAGTTGTAGTTTTGCAACAGCTGGAGGCCCCCTGGCTGGGAAACACTGAACTACCTCCCACTGTCTCCTACAACTTTCCCCCTCTTCCCCAAGCAAGTTACTTACTTTAAAAGGGCAGCATCAGCAGTGGGCACTGGGCAGGTAAGTCTTCCATACTGGTGGTGTCCCGGCCTGTATACACACAGCGGGCCTGCACCACAAGGTCCAGTATACAGGGGAGTGAGAGAGGGGGAGGAGCTTCCTGTCTGCTCTTCCCAGTCTGCATAGCGCGGCCCCTGCGTGGTGACAGGGCTGCAGGCTGAAGATTTATTTTAAAAAAGGATGCCGGAGTAGAAGGCTCCGGGGGGTGGGGGGTGCTGCGGGGGCTCGGGCCCCTCACTGGTGGCCATGAGAGCTGCTAGTGACCTACTGCTGCTAGGGGTGGCACAAGGGGGGGGGGGGGCAATCATGATGTAGGGGGGGCCGTGGCCCCCTCTGGCCCCCCTAACCCCGCAACCCCCCCACCCCCCGAGACGCCACTGCCTGCAGGGGTGGTTGAACGCAGCATCCATCCGGGTGCTGTCAAACTTGCTGTGGTCGGGGAGTATGCGGTGGTATGTGGCCTAATGCTCGCCTCTGGGGCCGGACCTGGAGAGGGCAGCGGGCCCCCTCTCACGCTGGGCCCCTGTGCAGCTGAACCGGCTGCACAGGCGAAATGTCTGCCCCTGGGTAAACACTGAGATAGATAGCAACATCAATAGAGAAATGAAGATAGATGGACGACTCACCCAGTTAGCAAAATATTCTTCTTTATTCGATGCTTGTAGCGTAAAATAACAGCAGGTACAAGGGGGGTCTGTCAGCAGGAACGCAGGGCTGTGGAGTGCAACGACCATGTCGCTTCGGACTGAAGCTTCTTCCGGCCTCCAACAGGTGTTCCTGCTGTGATTTAAAACCAGGTATGTGCGGAAGGGGGGAGGGGCCTTCACCTAGACAAATAATCACCTACGTGCTGACATAATGTTAAAAACATTCTTAGCGAATTTACAAAAATGGGCTAAATTCTGCCCTATCGTTAAGTCCCGCTGGTCCCAGGGCTCCGGTTCTTAGTATCCAGCGTGTTTCCATTTGTATAAGAATATTTTCTCTATCTCCTCCTTCTTTCGGGGGAGGAATGCGCTGGATACCAAAGAACTTAAGAGCCCTGGGATCATTATCATGCTCTTCTCTCATATGTTTCATTAATTTCGGGACTCCTTTCCCTGATTTCAACAAATAAATGTGTTCTCTGTATCTGGTAGACAATTGTCTTTTCGTTTTCCCGATGTAGAATCGGGCACAGGGACACATTAATCCGTACACTACATGTGCACTTTTACATGTTATGACTTCTCTGTCAGTGATGTCCTTTCCTCCTAGGTTTACAAAGCTCACTTTCATATTTTGAGAACAATGTGAACATTGACCACAGGCGTAATTACCTGGGGGAAGGGAATTAGTCAGACAATCTTTTTTATTTTTCTGTGCGGTTTCCTTGCGTTTTTTTATTTTTTTAATGTTATCACTAATCGTGCTATTTTTTCTGAAAGTTATTAAAGGTCTATTTTTGGCTATTGTTTTCAAATCGTCATCTTGTTCTAATATTTTCCAATTGTTATGTATAGCTTTAGTTATTATACTATTTATAGGTGTATTGGCAAATGAGAAGGTGAATCTTTTATCTCCTGTGTCATTCATATTGGATATTTTTGGTTTATTGACTAATAGATCATCTCTTTTCTTTCTTTCTGCTTTCTCATATGCTTGCTGTATGAGTTTTTCAGGGTATCCTCTTTTTCTCAGCCTATCTTTTAATTCTTCTGCCTGTTTTTGATATTTATGTTCGTGTGTATTGATTCGCTTTAACCTAATAAATTGACTGTACGGCAGGCCCTTTTTTACATGGTGAGGGTGGGAGCTTTTAAAATGGAGTAGGGTGTTTCTTGCTATTTTCTTTCTAAAGCCTGTCACTGATATCATGTTACCTTCAATATTTATTTCTGTGTCTAGGAATTCTAAACTTTTATTACCATAAACTGCCGTGAAAAACATGTTGCAGGAATTCACATCATTTAGATATTGCACGAATTTGTGAAACTTTTCTTCTGTGTTACTCCACACTATTATGATATCGTCTATGTAACGCTTAAAAAAGCGTACGTATGGCAGGTAGGGATTACTATCAGAAAAAAATATATTGGTCTTCGAAAGCAGCTAAAAAAAAGAGTTGCAAATGTACAGGAAACCGAGGTCCCCATCGCGGACAGGACAACTTGACCTAAAGCCGAGTAGACAGTGCCTGGTGCTCTTCTCTTTATCACAATTCATACCTTACATACTTATAGCACATTGTGGCACGTCAAATATCTCGCACAGGAATTGAGTTATAATTAACCATGCAAATGGATACTGTCCCGGATGAAGACCCGGAATTCGATATGGGGCGTAGGAACGCAGGAGCCTACTTCACGTCTTGCAACGTGCAAAGCGATTTACAATTGATCAGCACAAAATCCCTGGAATATAAAATCATGACTCTATCTGATAAAGAAACGCGCATATTTTGGACTATCAACTCCTTACAAGCCTATATTGACAGTGGTCGTTCCCCCAGAGGTTTACGCATTTACAAACAACCTTCACAGTTCCAAGATAATAATGATTTTACTGCAAGACAAGAGACTTCGTATTATGTTTTAACTTTCTTTTACTGACTGACAGCAGCAACCAATCAAATCACATAAAAGAGAAAAAATGTATGCATGCATATGCAAATTAAGGATCGATATTATCCAATCAGCACACGCCATAGTATATATAAACTGCTGACATCAACTGAACTTCCTCTTTCTTGCTGCTGCCAGTGGCAACTTAAGATAAGAAAAATTTTGTCCTTATTATTATTTCTTGTTTTCAAGAAAGGTGTATTACCATCATTCTTAACTTTGTCTTGATAGTATTTTCTAATATACTTTTATATATAAGTAATTCCATTTTTTCTTTCATACTGTATACCCCTCTCTTTTTATATATATATATATATATATATATATATATATATATATATATATATAAGTCCATAGCGTAGATTGTCTTGTAATATCTTAGTTTCCGGCGTTGTGTATGTGTTACATATACAGCGCCGTTTATCGCCATCTTGTGTTTTCCCCCCTGCTTATCGCCAACCCATCCCTCTCTCTATACCGTTACTTACCAGCCGCGCGCACGGAGGAGCTCGAGCGCTCTTCAGCTATTTCCGGGTCTTCCGTGTGACGCACTGGTTTTTGTCAGCTGGTTCTCAGCTGCGCAGGAGTTCCCGCCCATCTTCCCTGCTCGAGCGCGTCCTGTCACTCGGCAACGGACCTGCTGACAGGAATCTTCCGTTCCCTACATCCACATCGCTACGCTACAGAGATTATAAGAATATATAATCATATATATTCTAAAACTTGTATCCTTATATATTTATACTAATTCTATTCTATTATTAAAGAATTCTCTACTTTACTAAATAATATTTTATATGTATGAAGGATTTGTATACATGTTCATACGATCTATATGTATATATGTGCATTCATGTATATGTATGTATATATATATTTAGGTGTGGATTAACATTTATATATTATTATATATTTCTTTCTTTATTTATTTTTTCTGAATACTATTCATTATATTCCTATACTTTTATTAGATATATCTATAATTTTTCCCTACCGAAAAAATATATTTACCATGTCCACTGAACTTAACACTAACAAATCTCCTACTCCTGAAGAGTTAGAGAAATATGCAGAAAATAAAATGCAATCAATGGTGGACAACTCAGTACGCAATGCCTTTCAATCAGCAATGTCCACAATACAAGAATCCATTTCAAAAACCATATCTATTTCGTTAGCCCAATCTCCATCCAATGCTCCGATACCAATTTTACCTTCTACTCCCTCAGATGCATTTTTCTCCACGGAAGAGTCAGTGGAAAAACTTGCTAAAGGGTTTCAAAAATCAGGAAAGGCAAAACAAAAAAGAAAATTTTTAGAGATAACTTCTTCTCCTCCTCATACTAAAAGTTACAAAAAACAAACAAAAAATATTGATGATGAAAATTTGCGCTTACCACGCAATAAACAGACTGATGCTGAAAAAGTGCATCCCAGACCCTCTACCCGGGAGGACGTACAAATTTTACGGGCAAAGAAAACATCTTTAAGGATGAAACCAGACTCTTATGTCACAGATGATTCTTCTTCTGAGGATTCCAAAGAATCTTCAGAAGATGAAGAATATCTAAGCATTGAAAATA